>NC_081149.1:3998700-4011200 GCF_958295425.1 Solea solea | reverse complement strand
TCACAGTCCAGTTCACTTGTCAATCAGACACAAACACACCTTCATGGTTTAGTTAACAGCGCCACACCCAATTCCAGAGCCGTGAGTCATGAGCACACAACCAGGCCCACTGTGGAAGGACCCGGCCGACAAACTCACAGCAACTCACAGCAACTCACAGCACAAGAGCAGCCCGTCAACGGCCTGAAGGAAACATAACTCACCATTTGCCACTGGTGGGGATTTAGGATGAATTCATCTAAATGATTTCTCCGTCTCAAGAGAGAGGGAAGGATACAAGACACAATTTATTGCTCTCTCTCTCTCTCTCTCTCTCTGTCTGTCCCCTACACACACACACACACAGACACACACACATGTTTGACCACTAGAGGCAGTGTGGTCCAGTGTTCAGTGATGTGAGGCTGCTGTAAGGGGATATGATGATCACTTCACTGCTTTGTGCTTCCTTTGTCTCCATTACAGGTCCTTTTTATTGTTGCTTCAGCTAAGTTACAAATATTTAATCACCACCAGGTCGTCACATTAATTCACGTCACTGAATAATCTTAAGTCTTTTGGGCTGAGACATGACATTTAGTGTTTAACAGCAGTGTGTCCTCACATTTAAAACATTCACATTTAAGAAGCTGAGACAATCAGAAATCCTCTCTTCCCCCTAACCCTCTTTTTGGGGTCCCTGTTCGAAAATGACATGCCCAAACTAAATAGAGTAATAGAGTATTATCAATTACAAGCTCTATGTGAATTATCTTGCTATCAAAATAAAGATAACACATGTGAGATTCCAGCAGAAGGGTAAGTTTCACTGTAGATCCCACTGTGCCAGAGTCAATGCAGATGGGACCCCACAATAAATGAAGGATTTTTTCCCTCGCCCAAAGAAATATTGCATTTTAAAATAAATATCACCTTTCAAAAATGTGCATTAGGAGCTTAAAACTCATGGAACTCATGTAACAACATGTGGACATTAGCTGTGCAAAGTCTGATGATGCTGAAGTGAAGCAGAGTGATATTACAGAGGTGAAGAGTGAAGAGATGTCTAGGCGACTAGTTTGGCACTATATATGCCATTTAAGATTACTATTAAAATTATTAAACCCATTTCATTTTATTTACATGTCACTATTGGTGTAATAAAAACTTGTTTTGAATTAAAAAAATAAAAAATGATTAAAAAATCAATATATTTCTCAAACCGATTACTTGATTATCAAAGTAGTTGACGATTCATTTAGTAACCGACTGATAATCGATTAATCGAGTAATTGTTTCAGCTCTATTTTCAATATTTAAATAAATGATATGACTAATACTGTAAATATAGAACATCATTTTGTTTGGTGTTTAGCTTCAACAAAACAATTCTTAATGGGCATAAAAATTCATTTAAATGTGACTTTTAAAAGGATTTTTTGATAAATGGAAGTACAACATGAATCTTGAATGTTTCTAATTATCAGCATGAACATGTATTAACAATGTTAGCAGCAGTTTGACTAAGTATTTGTCAGTCAGTGACTCATTTGTTAAACATAGTTATTTGACACTTTCATAGAAACTATGAAAACTCTTCATGTTTCATCATTTCCTCTCTGTTGTGAGGACGCAGGTACTTTTCCTCTGAGTCATCACCGTGTTCTGTCCAAACAAAAACCTTGGTCACATTTAATATGCATGACACAGCATTCACTGAGCAAATGACCAACGTCACTGGAGTAGAAACTAAAGGTAAACTGAAGCTTTCACCAGAATGATTTCATAGTTTGACTAACATGCACAAACCAAATACCGGATAAACACTATCTCGTCATTTGAACTGCGGAATAACAGTTCAATGACTTTTCTTTTCTCTATGTAAACTACATCTCAGTGGCCAAGATACTAACGACATAGAGAAGATAAGGCATCACGGAAACTAGACATACTGTCATTTAAAATGCAGTTTGATTATATCAGAACCATAGAAGTGTATAAAAAGACGACGTCGTCTTCAGGTTGAAAAACTAACTAACCCAGTTTGAAACGAGTGAGTGTCAATTACACTGGTGTCCTCTTATATGTGATGTGATTTATTACTTATTTCCTTCTAAATGGGAACAACATTTACAAAATGAAAAACATGTTCTATTGAAGAAGAAGATGTGAAATAAGTGATTGAGACCATTTACTTTACAGGAAAATGTATTCTGACCTGAAAGACTGAGCTTTTCCATAGACTTCACTTTCAAAGTGCGTGGATTCGGTAGATTCAGTTGTTCCGTGTGTGTAGTGCTGCTTTACACTACAGCTTTGCCCTTCGCTATCACACATCTTTCATACCCATGTGGGGTGAAGTGTCTTGCCAAAGGACACAGCGGCATGTAGACTAGCGGAGCTGGAAACCAAACCCACAACCTTCAAATTGGAAAATGCCTTGCTCTACCTCTGAGCTACAGTAAGTGACCACAACAAGAAAAACAAATCAGTTATTCTACAGTTTGATGCAACAAATCTTTCCCATCGCCGCCCGCCCCTGTGCTGCCACTGTATACACACAAATACTCCCTCAGTCAGGTCTGATAGTATTGCTTTTTCAGATGCAGGGCACAATCTCAGGCAGAATAATCACCAGAAGTTACATACTGCAGCTTTAAATTCTCCAGTGTATGCCAAGAACCTGACATGATTTCACACGGTTGACGGGTCAGAACATGTGACCATGTGATACCGTCATAACACCCAGGCTACAACAGCGACGCCTGCAACGGCTCACCTCTGATTTGCTGCCCTGGGTGTTTTTCTGCTGCTGGTTACACCGTTGCCAAGGAAGCAACATTCTACACCTGGTGGCCAACACTCTTGACATTGTAAGCTACCAGGGACACACACACACACACGGTCATGCATGCATGCACGCACGCACACACACACTGTAAGCCTTAGTTAAACACTCTAATGTGGACTCATCTCTCCCTCTTGCTCTTACACAAACACACACAAATGGCCGCAGCCAAATATTACTTCATCCTAAGTATTTTCAAATCAGGTGATGACAGAACGAGAGGGGAAGAAAGACACTCACGCAGCCGCTGTGGTTTCGGGTTGAGCTGTGGTGTGTGTGTGGGGTTAACGAGCTCTTAAAACCTCGTTATCATGCTGATGATAGACACAGGGCGAGAGAGAGAGAGACAGAGAGAGACAGAGAAAATGAGATGGGAACGAAAGACAAAATTTGTGTGATCATTTGTTTTGCCCAGGCAGTTAAATAAACGTCTGTCTGTGTGTGTGTGTGTGTGTGTGTGTGTGTGTGTGTGTGTGGCCCGGTGCATGTATCATGTTGTCTGCATGATTTTCTGGTTTGGGTGGTTTGCAAAGATCTGCAGAACGTTGTCAAGGAGGCCCTGTGGAGTTCTCTTTTATGCAAACTGGAGTCAAGTTAAAAACCCTGACGTCTAATTAAAATGTAAAGTGCATCGTCTTCCACATAAAACATTTACAAAGTGTTTTAAGCCATGTGTTGTTTGCATCACTTTCGTCCCCGTCTCCACAGACACACTGTAGCATCTATTGGCACATTAATGTCACATGGAAGTCAGGGGAGTAGTGTGACACCACAACACTATATCTTATTGCCTGTGTGTGTGTGTGTGTGTGTGTGTGTGCGCGTATAGACAAACTGTTTTATCTACAGCTCAGCAGGGAACATCCAACAATAAAAATTTGGAGTGAGCACAAAACAAGTTCACATTTAAAAAAAACAAAAAAAAAAAAAACATGGATTCAGATGTTAAGTTGTTGGTTCAGATGTTTTTACATAATCACTTTAATGTAATTTAATATAATGTAATGTCAAATTCATGCCTTTTTATTGTTAAGTAATTTTTAATGTCTACAGAAGGTCAAATGTATAAGATAATAAAAAATGACATAAGATGGATTATGAATATGTATTATTTATAGTGCTTCTTAAATTTTAAATTAAACTGTCCAACTATATATTGTTATTTTGCTAATTTAATTTGTTTGTTTATTATACCAAAGCAGATATTAAAGGTGCTATCAGTGATTTTTTTTGCACACTTACATCAGGTACATCCCATCCATTGCTGCTGTCAGCATTCTCTCCATATTCCTTATGTGGCTTCATGACGGCATTTCTTCAAGATTTACTGTATAGATCAGTCAGTACATTTACATCATGTAAGAAAAATTTTACTATTTTGTTCACCTGACCCAAACCTCTCTTTAAAAATACATGTAAACTCTTTGAGCTCGAAATAATACAGCTGGTACACAGAAGAACAGAAGAAGAAGAATGCAACAGGGAGACACAACATGGCAGAATCCAGCACATACAAATGTATGCTTTTTCAGCATTACTAATGCATATATACTGTATATATATATTATATATAGATATTTTAAAGGTTAATGGACTGTAGAGAGACACAGAATGTCACTTGATGTAGTAGCAGCACCTATTACCAATGGTCTGAAAGGTGACATACAGCTCATTTCAGTCATTATATTCTAATTAAATGGCCTAAATGTGCAAAAACATAATGAGGGACAGCAATCGAGTAAATTACACAGACTTTAACTTCATGATTTAAAGGACTTGACAAAGACTATAGAGAAGATCCTTCAACACAAACGTCGTCCACTCTTATAGCAAAATATACAATTCTGTCAGTTTGATGCTGATGTTGAATATATTGAATGGAATGACATATATGTAGTTATTCTGCATGTGTTACTGCTCTAGCACATAATATAACATGATCTCTCATAGCCTGGAGTGTGTCATTATGTATATATAATGTCATGATGTATATATAATGACATATCTTGTCCCTCTCTGGGCAGATGATCTGGATCTTTGATTTGGCAGAGATTTCCCGCCCCTTTCCTGTGGGTTTGGGACTGGCACTAGGAGGAGTGGCCTCCTGTGGCTGGGGTCAATTTAGAGTGAGTCCATTTAACAATGAGCGATGGGGATTGGGCACCTTGCTCGGGGTTACTCCAATCCAAGCACCAACTTGACCTTGACCTGGCAGAGATTTGAACCCCAGTGCTTGCAAGCCCAGTTCCCTTCCACTCGCCCGTCGGCTGCCACCCATTATACACATTACGTATAGTGGGAAACATGCTGTAAGAATGAGATTCTATATTCTAATGGTGATACTCAAACATTTACCATCCAATGTCAGTCAAATCACTGCATTGATTAAGTTTATTGCTATGTTTCTAAATAAGTGTAACATGGTACAACAACATCTTATACCACATTGCATGTGTAAACTGTTACCACGAGTAGGTTTCAACACATGTAATACGAGTCATTTGTTATGGTGTTTTATAATGAAATAGGGAAAGATTAAATATGGCTAAGAATCAATTAAAACATTTAGATGTTACATAAAGGGACAATAATAAACTGTAATAAAATGCAAAAAACATGTTCATGAAGTGAATTATTATTATTTTTATTTATTATGGCCATGATAAGTAATTTAAAGAGAAAAGACAAATATCACCAGAAATGTAGCAGGCAAGAGGTAAACTTTAAAAACCAAAACGATGGTCCAAATTCTACATTTTCAACAAGGTTATAAAAATAAAGCGTGTGCTGTTAAATAACAGAACATAATACAGTCACAGCACGGGGAGCACAGCTGGTTGTGTGTGCAGTAACAGTATCACTGTAGTTGTAGAGAGATAATAAACTAAGTTGAGTCTCTGCAGTTGTTGTGTCAGCAGAATTCAGCTGATTCGCTTCAGAGCTGCTCACTTCACTGAGACTTTCCACACAAAGAGTGTGTTAAACAAGTGCTGCATTATGGCACTCGGCCAGTAGGGGGCAGTGCAGTGTGTAAGGTTTTTAGTCTTCAGCCTGGCTGTGTGTGTGTGTGTGTGTGTGTGTGGTATCTCAGATGTCTATTTGCTTCATGGTGAATTAATTTTTTATCAAAACTACATTGTGACTGGCACACACACACACACACACACACACACACACACATTAAAGAGTTCCACACAAACTGCACCAACCACCAGGCAGATCAACTGTAACTAGTTAATGTTATAACATTAACTAGTTACATTTAATCGCCCTCCTCTGCAATAACACAGCAGTGATCGTGTATTTCTGCTGTAAAAAAAAATAATTCCGCATCGCACTTTATTGTGGGAAATCGAGGTTAGCACAGTTTGACTAACCCCCTAATTGAAAACTGATTGCATGGCGCAGCACACACACACACACACACACACACACACACACACACACAGGTTTAGAGAGCAGCATGTGTTTGGCAAAACTCCAAAGAGGTACTGACAGATCTGTTCAGACCAACACACACACACACACACACACTCCTCCTCCTCCTCACACTCTCAGTGACCCTGACATCAGCCCTGCACTCTCTCCATCACTGTGTTCCCATGGCGATAGGCCCTGGGGTATAACTGTGTAGTGAAGTTGTGTGAAGCCTTCGAGAATGTGGCTGATAATGTTGCCATTTCTGTCTGTCTTTCTTTCTTTCTGTCTGTCTGTCTGTCTGTCTGTCTGTCTGTCTTTCTGTCTGTCTTCCGTCTGTCTTTCGTGAAGTGTATGATCTGTTTGCAAACACAACGTGAAATTATAATTGATCACTAATTCATTAAACTCATCGTGTAATGATGGAATGATGATACCATACCTTTATTGCATTTCCACAGTTGTGGAGTTTTGGCTTACAGATAGGTGTTCAGTGATATGGCTGCAGGGTGTGAGTGTGTTACCACAATATATGAGTGAATGGGTGAGGGAGTGAGTGGGTTGCATCTGTGTGTGTGTGTGTGTGGGGGGGGGGTCAATAGTAAAGCCTATTGACTTTACTGAGTGCTGTCCCTGAGTAGGAGGCTTAACATCACCCCAACCTCATCACTGTCTCCTCCTGCAGGACACTGCCAATAACACTAGGGGGCAACCTGCACTGCATCTAATTTACAGACAGACTGTGCATCGGTGGACAGTCACTCACTATTTGAAAGAAAACTGAGCACGTACATAGACAATGCTATTGTAATGATTTACTGTCTCACTGGTATCAAGTCACACATGTATGAGTTAAAACAATGAACACACAATAATATTCAGATGACTGCACCACTCCATACACAAACAAAAAAAGGACAACACGAAATAATAAAATACAAAATAAACAAACATTAATAAGTCAAAACAAAAAGTGGTTGTTTGAAGTATAGACACAAAACAGGTTTGTTCTATCTATCTATCTATCTATCTATCTATCTATCTATCTATCTATCTATCTATCTATTGCCTGGTTGCTATGGTTACAGTGTTGGCCAGGGTCTGGACCTGATGGGATCTGACTGTAAATGAGGGTTGGGGTAGATGTGTGTGTGTGTGGGTAGGGGGGGTGTTGGCTGAGTTGATGGGAATTGGTGATGGGCTCTCGGTTGCTACGGTAACAGTGGATTCAGTGGCATCCTTCTACACCGCCTCGCTCTGTCTTCATTTGAATCTCCTCTCCTGTTCCTCCACCCTGTCAATCTTCAAGGAGGGGCAGAGTGAACGAAGGAAGGATGGATGGAAGGAAGGAAGGAAGGAAGGAAGGAAGGAAGGAAGGAAGATGTCGCTGTCTGATATTTGTTGCAAAAAGTAAGGTTGCTGGTTCAACTCCTGGCCTGGTAGGAACAGGGATACAAGAGAAGAGAATGTAGTTTCATGTTGAACGTATCATCATGATTCCTCATGATTCAGCAGCAGACTAAATCATTGCTTATTCTGAAAACACTGGCCTATAAATATATAATTAGCATCATTATTTAAAACTCTCAGCCAGGCTGCTATTGGACAAACCTAGCCGTCAATCACACTGGTGTTCACTCATGTGTGCTGAACTTCATCATCTATTAGTAATAGAAGTAGACTCATTTTCCCGTAGACTTTCATTCAAATTCACCAGATGAGTCTATTGCAAAATGCCAAAAAATGATCTCATATTTCCGTTCCACTGGTCATTATTTATTGCTATGAGTCCGTCCTCATGTGTATGCTACAGGTTGTACAGCTACCGCTGGACCAAAACAAGAGTGTGCCACCAACTAGACCACATGTGTCAAACTGGTGGCCCGGGGGCCACATGTGGCCCTCCAATCGATTACATGCGGCCTGCCCACCACTGTGCGAGGTGATGGAATAGAGACAGAATATAAGACTTAATGTAATTGCCGGCAATATTTTTATAATAGTAATAAGACATTTGGTTGTAATCATTGCTTTATTAAATGTATTACACTCAACATGAAATGACATATATTTAAGCTGTTTAATCACAATTATCCTCGTCATTATTTGCTAAATTTTCAATTTAATTCTCCGTTTTTTTGCATCATAAATATATTTTTATTGTGAAACATTTTATATCAAAACAAGCACTTTTAATGCAATTCTGTCTAATATCATAATGAATATCTTATATTGACCACCGGCTTCTAAATAGTTGTTTTTTCCACTTTTTTTCCTCTATGTCGGCCCCCGCTTGACCAGACTAGATGCTCATTGGCCCCCAGGTCATTTGAGTTTGACACCCCTGAACTGGACTATATAAACATAAACAGTGTTAGCAGGCACTTAATGTCAGGGTACTCACGTACATCCTCAAACAGGCCACACATGCCCGGTCCACTCGGACTCAAAGTATGACTTTGGCCTCAAAATAACGTATAGAGTTGTAGGAACATTTCTCAGACCACTTTACAAAAAGAGTGGTATTTGTTTATAGATATCTAACCTGTTGTCACCCTCAGGAGGTCACTCTCTATAGTCTAATCATAGCTTATGTCCAGGGGGTGGATGATGGGGTCAACCTACTTCTGAAACCTAAGCCTGGACAATGAGGTTGAACGTCTGATAGAAATAGCCTTTCCCTGCCTGGACCTGTCCACTCTGTGTGTCAGAGTACTTTAACTCTGAGGCCACTGTCAACCCCTCTGACCATTGATCCACACACACACACACACAAACAAGCCAACATTAGCATGTAAATTAAGCTCCATTCAAGCACGATCCACCAACCTTCTTCTTTCATTTGGCCACACATCAATCCACAGGTCTACACACACACACACACACACACACTGGCCTCTCTGACTCTGTGTTAATTGTGTGAAGCTATTATCATTAGACGTGTTTTCATCGTCATCCTGGCTCTGCATTCTTCTTCTGTCCTCCCTCCTTCTGCAACACAGAGTAGAGTAGAGTAGAGGACAATATACAGCCAGATGAAGCGTTCTGTGTTCACACGGGTCTTTCATTTCATATCATGGTTGTTTTGCATTGCTCTGGATTTTGTAATACTTTCTGTTGACTCTCCGTTTGGACCTCTTTTTTGGTCATTCTTGGATGGCCATACAATTACGTACATTAACTTTGATACATCGGGTGATTTGGTTCACTTAATGTACATCGGCCTCACCACTCTGGTGAAAATCTAATGGAAGGTCCTGGAGTAGCACCTTGAAGGCTGGTGGGCAGGCGGAGTGGAGCAGCTACAACTAGTGTTCTCATCCATATTGAGAACACTGGAGGAGCTGGAAGAACCAGGAGGAGAACCTCTGGTGGTCGGAGCAGAGACAGAGGTCTTATCCTGTCCATCCTCCACATCTGGGAGGTTCCAACACATCCTGCTACACGGCCAGCACCTTTTGGCCAGCTAGCATCGTCACCCTATCGCTTACTCGCCGCTAAATGTAGGCCATGGGAAGAAGGAGGAGCCTGCACATGCAATGTTCCCCTCATCCGCTGCAGATGGTCCAGAACGCGACGGCACGTCTGGTCTTCAATCAGCCTAAAAGGGCACATGTCACCCCTCTGTTCATTGAGCTCCACCGGCTACCCTTAGCCGCCCACATCAAATTCAAATCACTGATGCTAGGCTACAAAGTGCTTCATGGGTCTGCTCCCACCCACTTAAATGCTCTCATACCGGCTTATGTTACCCCTCGACTACTCCAGTCATCAAAGGATTGTAGTCTAGCGGTGCCAACACCCTGCACAAGACAATCCATGACCTACTGAGCGCTACCTCCAAGAAGCTATTGAAGACCCAGCTCTTCCAAGAGCACTTACCTTACCCCCTCCCCTGCACGATCCCCTTCTGCACTTGGATCCACTTGTGTACTCTCACCCTCTGTCAGTCCGCTGTTCCTATCTAATGAATATATTTCCTAGACTTCTTCTCTGTAGCCTATTCCTCTTTTGTAAGTCACTTTGGATAAAAGTGTCTGCTAAATGCTTAAATGTAAATGTCAATCTTTCAGACATGAGACATGTGTCTCTTTACTGTCCTTACACTGTACTTACATCCAAGAAACAGCAGCCAGTAGAGCCACAGTGCTCTGAGGTGACAATGTTACATGGGCAGTTGGGACTTCCCAGACCCAGAGGCACTGTTCTTTGTTCCGTCTCTCACCAGCTCTCCTCTCTGGTGGATATGGATGAGGCTGTTGCTGTGAATGCTAAGCTTCAGTGAAAGGTGCGGATGGACGAGCAGGTTTACCTGCATGCGATCTGAGACCAGGGAATCAGAGTCCGGTTCCTTGGTACCCACACCAATCACACCAGGGGCAGAAATGCTCCAGGATCCAGATCAGCCAGACTAAATGAGGCTGGTGTGAACACATTCATAGACTTTCAGTGTTTCTGATGTTGCTTTGGTGTCTTATTTTAGTCTATTTCTTGTTTGGTGTTTTTTCTTACCTTTATATCTTTCTTACCAATTACTTCTACAGGTGTCTCATTATCATTGCTTAATTTTTTACTGCATAATAAAACTTTTTTCTTAGTTTTCTTGTTACTTTTGTTCATATATAGGCAGCTGGACTCACGTCAGTCAAATGAAAGAGTCCAGCTGCCTTTATTTTAACTCCAGAAGATCAAATGACCTTGATGACTAAGAAGCTTCACAGACTTGTGACTTTAGCGTCCTCTGTCAATGTTACTGGATTTCACTTGTCATGATTTTGGAGTCAGTTGCTTGTTATCTGTCATGAAAAAAGATGGAAGACTGATTCTCAAGCCAGTCTCTGAGTACAGAGCAGAACTTTGATAAATTAGTGTCAACCGGAAAAGCTATCAAGGTCCTCTGTGATCATTCATTTTCCACTGCAGGCACTTTCACCTGGAATTATGGATTTTATCAAGAGATATTTGCGTTTCCACTACAGGGATTAGAGAGGAAATGAGAATTTCCTGCTCAAGTGGTGGAGTTTCTTGAAGGTTCAGGGGCCTTTGGGGTGGAGGTTAAAGTTCTGGTCATACCTGGTTTTACTCCCCACGACAGCTCGTACGTCCTTTCACTCTTGGTGTCTTTTATTGTGTGTTGTTATAAATTCGATTGAAGCAGCCAATCGTGTCATTTGTACGACGAAGTTTAATAGTGAACTGAACATTTTTAACACTTGTAATGTAAATAAATAAATGAGCTCTGTAAACTCCAGGTGCCTTTTTACAGGTTTGTGAAATGTACTTTTGCAGAAACTGAAGATAAAATAATAATAATAAATAAGTTTGTATCAGTGTACAATCTTTTACCTATACAAACTCAACAATTTCCAGTTTCCACTGTCCCTTATAGTTCATCTTGTCCAATCTAAGATTTCAGTCTCTGTGATTTCAATACCTTTACCATTTTTAATTGCCTGTCCCGTGCTGCTGACCTTTATTGACCTTAGTAAACTGACTAAGCCACAACCCTCTTTGTGTGGGTTCCTGTATCTTCCATCAGTTGCTACACAACCACAGTTACCTCATCAGGTGAGCGAGGAGGTCACTGTTTATACTACAAATAAAAGTGATATAACAGCGTCATTGGTGGCCTCAGTGACCTGGTATATATGACCAGCACACTAGTATAAAAGCTCATGAAGGCTATCAATGGTGGAACGTGTGTTCACAACGCCGTGTACATTTAGAGTCACACACCATCAGCAGTTAAATGAACTGTCACTTTGGATTATTCAGCAGTGCTGGCTGCTGCACACCTCCTCCTATCCTCTCCATGACGTCGTTTGCACCTCCCTCTCCTCTTACCTCTCTGACATACTCATCTTTCCCCATCCTTCTCTACTTCCTCGCCTCTCATTTCCCTCCCTAACCTCTTCTTCATCCTCTGTCACCTTCGCTCTCGTATTCGACACTGATCTCCCACTCGTCGTCGTCTTCCTTGAAGACCTAATTCTACTCCCTGTCCTCCCTTTTCTAATTTCTACTCACCCCGACTGACACTCTTTGATCTTTTCTTCTTCCCCTCTTTTCTGTCCTCATTCTCTTCCTGTTTTTTGGCCCCAACCTTAAATTCCTTCTTGAAAATGTCCACCATTCTCCATGTCAGCACGTAGACTCACTTCTCTTGTTTTTTTCCCAACGGCAGCTCTCTTTGCCTCTCATTTGCTCCTCTGTTCGCTCTTAATTTGCTCATTAACCTATGTGTGTGTGTGTGTGT
>NC_081149.1:3973700-3993700 GCF_958295425.1 Solea solea | reverse complement strand
CCTCCAGCAGTCCAGGTCTATAGCAGCAAAACTAAGAGATGGTCCAGGTTTCCCTGAGCCACAAGCTCTAACTATAAGCCTTATCAAAAAGGAAAGTTTTAAGTCTAACTTTAAATACAGATCCTTCTGTGTGGAGTTTGCATATTCTCCCCGTGTGTGTGCACTCAGGGTCCCTCCAAAGTCCAAAAACATGCAGATTGTTTGTTTGTCTCTGTGTGTTTGGCCATGTGATGCACTGACCAACATGTACCTCACCTTTGGTCCTATGTGTCACCTGACATTGGCTCCAGTCCGTCCCGTCCCCCCCCACACACACACACACACACACCTTCAGAGGATGAAGAAGTTAAAAATGAATGAATTATTGTGAGCTGTGGTTTTCTTCTTTGGTGTTGCCATGCACAATCCTTCACACTGTCAATGAGTGAGTAAAACACCATGTTTGTATGACCTTGTCTGTTAGTGCAGTGGTTGTGAAACATTTTAGGACATGGACTTTACAGAGGAGAACATGTTCCAAGGACCCTCTTGTCATTTTTATATGGTGCCACAAGCAATTCAATCCCTGGTCCATCACAGGTCCTGTTTGCATTTTCTCTCCATGTTTGAGTAGGTTTTCCTTTAGGTTTTGTAGATGATCCACTGTGGCCCCTAAAGCCCCTAAAGGCAGAAAGAAAAAGAAGAAGAACAAGTTTGGGTAGGTTTTCCCAAATTGATCCTTCCATCAAAAAAACAAAGAAAACAAAGACAAAAAAACAACTGTTGCAGGTGATTGCTTACAGGTAAAGAGCAGAGGAGGACTTTCCCCATGGGGATCAATGAACTTACCGTAACCTACAATTTCAGAGCCGGCCCAAGGCGTAAGCGACATAAGTGTTTTAAAAAAACAAATGAATACTGGGCCACTTTTTGTTCCCAATACGTTTAAAAAATTAAAAGTGACATTGTTTTGGTGTAAATGACACAACTTTATTTAATGCAATTTAAAGTTAAATTTGTATCAATAACTATGGGGGCAGGGCTGAATTCTGTAAAAACTAAGCAAGAAAGAAAAAAAAGCAGTGTGCCTCTCTTCTCTCGTCTACTGTTACATCTCTGTGAAACTATACTACGAGCCAGTCTTTGTACTTCACACTGATGTATTAGTGTGTCATGTACAACATCCATCTTCCTGCAAATTTGTCCAAATAACTCTCAGTTTAGAGCTTCTAATTATCCAAATGTGTGTTGATTTACTGCTGTCCAGTTTCATAATATACAATAGTATCCAGCTGCTATTGGAAAAGACTTTGTCCACATGTTTAAAGACTTACTCGCTGGTTTTTATTTATCCAGAACAACACCAGCCATTTTATTTATGCTCTCACACCTCCGGTCTCATATAACCCACATGATGGTGATGACAAGCTGACCTCTCTCTCTCTCTCTCTCCCTCTCTCTCCCTCTCTCTCTGTCTCCTTCTCTCTCCTCCTCTGTTCTCAGATTTCCCACCATGCCGTGCTGCAGACAAGATGCGGCATCACCTCGCAGTGTCCTCCCTGCAACCTCTACCTCTCTGACCTCTGTGCTTGCCACACACACTCACACACACACTGGGACACACACGGACACACACGGACACACACACACACACACACACTGGTAGTTACGTGTTGGGTCAGGTGTTGTCGAGAGAAATGTCAAGAATCTCTGGGCTCAACCTCACAGTGACCTCGACAAAGGTTGACATAGGTCAACGAAACCTGACCTCCTGGAGCTAGGCTATCTCTGCACACACACACACACACACACACACACAGATGGTGGAAGGTGGTGGTGATACTGTCAGGACAGTGTGTCAGGCTAAGAAAAGACAGTCACATGTTTGGAGTTGTTCTCTGAGTCATTTTGTTCTTTTTCAGTGTTTTTTAACAAAACACAAAGTGCAGCAGGTTGACATGAAGAAATGAGTGACGTCACCTGTCAATTCTCCTTTTCTGACTGTAAAACTGAAACATACTTGAAATGACGGGCTACAAATACTCATGTTTACATTTAAAGATACTTTACATTCACAGTAGATTTGATAGTAAGCTGTGAATGGACCTGTGTGGGACACATAAAGGAATAATCTGTAAACTCTTTTCTGTAACTTCAGAGACGTGCCAAACATTCTGGGATCCCACTTAAAAAAGAATAACTTTTTTAGAATAATCATTTTTTAATTCATCATTCACGATAGCCACAGACAATAAAACACACACATCATGGTGCCACACAATTCCCTCATCTATAGCCTTTCATTGATGATCATTGAAAGCAGCTCAGTCACAGCATAATGATATGCAAAAAGCCTAAAATGATACTAATATTATATTAGAGCTGCTCCTTCCTGATATATTGTTTCCTCTAAAATGTTAAGTATTCCAATCATGTTTTTTCCTTTCCTGTTCAATCTGTTCTAAACAAACACAGGCGATGACATCATTTGGACATAAATCACTGAGAGGCTGAATCAACAACCATGACCCTTCCTGAGTCCTGGAACCATAGTTTAAGTTACAGTGATATACACGTCACCTATTTCAATGAGGACAGAAACAAACTAAAGAGAGAACTCCGCCACAGGTCGCCATCAACGGAGGATGGACTACTGCAAAGCTGGTAATTAACCGACGACCCCGCACATACAGGGAGACAAATATGAGCAGAAACCAACTATGTGGTGACAATAGTGAGGTTAAAGATTCCCAAACTGGCAACTTTAAAGCCGGGGGCGACACAACCAGGAGCTCTCTGGTGAGTCACAAACCATCAGGATGAAAGAACTGTAAACTGTCAACCTTAAAAGTGACCTGGCCATGATAGAACACGTCAGTCATGTGTGACCTGGAGCCATAAAAGAGGGAATGAAAAGGTACAAACCTGGCAACCCTGGAACTCATCCACTAACAGTAATGTCACGGACAGGTGCGAGGGGAGAGCTCAGTCACGGCTGCAGCAGAGTCATAAAGGGAGGATGATGACGAGTGTTTGAGCCGAGGAGGAGCATGTGTGTGTGAGTGAGTCATGACCTCATCGTCTGGCCTTCAGAGCAAAGATAAAGCGCTCATGTTCATACACTGGCAGCAAAGTGAAATATACACCTATTTGTGCGAGGAGTGAACGACGTTTTTCTTCATGAATATTAACCTCTTGAAAAGTGATTTTATAAGAACAACAAAGTGTTACTTATTAGTTGTAATCAAACCGATTAGCCACAGATTTCTGTGTTTCTTGCTTATTACAGTGTCAATAAAAACCACACGGCGCTCTTTTCAAACAGACTGTCTGTGGTTCAGCTTGACTGTTGTAAAACATGATCTTTATTCATTTAGATCAACACAATAACAGTATCTTTGGTGTTGGTTGAAGATGTAACCCTGTCACAATGATTTGACAGGAAATGACTGTTGCTTCAGAGTGCACACAACTGTGAGCAGAAAAAGACGACGACATCGATTATCATGGGGAAAAAATCGACCACTTTTCAGAATCTGATTCAGATTTTTACCCACATCATCATCGTCATCATCATCATCATCACAGCACAGGAGAGTTATTGTGAATTCAGTGTTTAAAGTCTTTTATTCAAATTGACCTCAGTGATAGAAACTTGCAGCTCCTGTGATTTTCTCTTTGGACTTTGGTGTGAGAGAGTGAGCGGTACAAACCTGTTTCTAGTCTAATCACACTAATCATGAAACATGCTAACAAACAGATTAAGGTACCGTACTCTTAAGTGGGCCTTTTTTAAGTAAATGCTGTTTTAGCCAAAGTCTCAAATAGTTTTAATGTAAATGGTTTAATTATCAACTCTCAACTTATTTGGTGAATTGAAATCACATCTTGAGATTTTTCTCAGTTTATAGGCAACTGGTTAGCGTGACAAAGAGATTCTTCTTTAACATCAACAAGACTTTATATTGGGTGTTGAACTGCGACTTTATATGTGCTTCTTTTTTATTTTCTATAAACTTTATTAGTTTACAGAAAGAAAAACAAAAAGACAATATAATTAAGAGAGGAAGAATATGTGCTTTAAATCAGCTGCACTCCAACTTCTGTGTTTTCAGGTTAAGTTTGTTTGTTTCTCTGATCTTTGTCCAAAATATCTGTCATTTCTCCTTTTTCATGCTATTATTAGCATATATGTGACCTCCATGAACAGAATGGTGCAGTGTGTGTGTGTGTGTGTGTGTGCGTGTCTGCGTGTGTGTGTGTGTGTGCGCGCGCTCAGGCCAGTCAACACTTTGACTTTGACTATTATTAACCCATTACTGATTAATTTCATGTCAAACATGTTTGCTCATTAAATATTGTTTGACTCATTGTCATGTTGTGTGTGTGTGTCACAGTGTGTGTGTCACACAGTGTGATGGATGTGACCTTGCGTTCGCCCCAGTCCTGAAGACAGCTGATGCACTTTAGCTGCTCCTGCTTCCCTCTGTTCCCTTTCACACACAAACACACTCACACTCACACACATACAGAGATGCAGAGGGTGCTGAAAGAACACAGCACAATAGCTTATTTACCCAAGGCTAACACACACACACACACTCCACAGTGTGTGTGTGTGTGTGTGTGTGTGTGTGTGTGTGTGTGTTACCTCTGTAGGACCTTCTCTAACATAAAGACTGACCTGGTGAGACCTGCAGTCCTCATGGAGACCAAAACCTGGACTTAATAAGGCAGAACCTAATTTCTGAGGAACTGGTTAAGTTTAGGATTAAGATTTGAACGGTGGTTAGGTTAAAGTTAGACTTAAGCATGAACTGGTTAAAGTTAGGGATCGTGATATCGATGCAGAGTCCTAAGAAGAATAGCTGCACAAACCTGTGTGTGTTTGTGTATGTGTGTGAGTGTGTGTGTGAGAAGAGTACACAGGGTCATGGAGTGCACAGTATTACCAAATGCAAACAGTCATAGTTCAGGCCTGTCTGACACACACACACAAACACACACACACACACACACACGCACGCACACGGAACATTTTAGCAAATTCAAAATCTTTTATTGTGAAATTCCACTTCCTTGACAGTTTCAAAGTGCAGAAGCGTTGTCCATCTCTTCTTCAGTCCTGGTCTTTCTCAGTGAAGGATGGACAGGAATGTGTGGCCTGATAACCTCCTGCTCCCTGTTCTCCCTCTGACCTCTGACCCGAACAGTGCAGCCTGCTGACAAGCACACTTTACTAAAAAAAAAACTAAATGTCAATTTAAGTTCCACTGTCAGTTCATGACCTTTTGTAATTTGCATTGTTTCCACAGAACAGAATTCCTCGTGTTTTTGTACGTTAAATAAAAATGAGGCTGAATGTGGATTATGGATCCAAAAGAGTTTTACCCTGTAAGCTGAAAAGCAAAGTTCTATCTAAGTCGAAAGCTGACACTGAGTTCTCGCTCTACTCGGCTCTTCTTGACTCGACTCTGCTCGGTTTGGTATCAGTCACGTGGTTTTCTTTCATAGTGTCTCCCCAGCGTGGGCGGGGTCATCATAGCACGGCTGTGATGTGGTTTTACACACAGACACACAAACTAGTGACGAGCAAAGCGGCTGTTTTCGGCGTAACTGAATCATTAGAATCAGTTGATTGAAAAAGATCTGTTAAATATGGAGATTTTAGACATTTCATTTGCTAAATGTTGGCGATAAACGCATGTTTTCAGGATTCTGTAAATCTTTTTAACTGATCCACAGTTGGGCATTGTGCGCTTTGATCGCTGTGTCGAGTCGAGTTGTGCTGGATCTGTATAATGGAACGGTGTCGTAAGACTCGTGCAGAAACTGGGAGATACAAACACAATCAGCAGCGATTTCACATCTCACTGCTCGGTGCTTGTTAAGGTCATTTTCTTGTTTCCACACTTGCTGAGTGTTCATTTCCCCTGTGACGTGAAGGTGTTCGTCCACACAGCACTGACACATAGACAGCCCAAAATCTGCCACCACACGTGGAGACAATATATTAGAAATGGATGTATTGGATTTTTTATACAAGGTGTTTAAATGAATTGTACTTTATTGTCCTGAAGGGAAATGATTGCTCTGCATTTACCAGCTCCCAGTGAACAGTGTTAAATCCAAACCTACCTGTCTTCCCTAATGTAACATTAACTGTGATGTGTACCATCCATCCTCCCAGAAACTCCATGAAATACAACACTGCAAAAACAGCCTTACTAGATTAGGCCAGATTATTGAATTGATTTACATTTTCTTTTTTAAAAAAAAACAAAAAACAAACAAGAAAATGTCTGGAATTAGCAGTAAGACTAGCTTGTAGCTATAATATATCCACTGTCAGACTGTAGTGTTCCATAAAATCAGGAGAAACAAAACAAAAACTAGACAAAATGTAAAGAAATGACTTTCCCAAGCAAAAAAGATTGTTGTCATATAAGAAATGTTCAGACTTGAATTTATTCAGTATCATTTATTATATTTGCACACACACACACACACATCAGTGACGGTGAATGTTGTATCTGTATTTAACACCCTCAAACAATAATATATCACTGAATGATATTTTGTGATAAGAAAAAGACTATAATATTAAAAATCTGTGGGATTAAAAAGTTAAACACATTCATAAATAGAGTTTAATGGGATTGATTAAAAACATCTACAATAATCAAAATGGTTAAAAGGTGGTTAAGTGTTTGATCTGAGTTTTCTTGCCTGTGATCGACATGGTGGTCTTGCTCGGACAATCTGTGACGATTGCTTTTGTCTCGTCAGGAGGAAACATCACTCCTGGGATTATTTCTTATAGTAGCAGTTGGGATTTCATGCAAACCATTGTTTTAGCTTGTTAATGGAAATTAAAGTTTACAGATGTAATCTGGGATTAAGAAATTATATAATTTTGTGATATATATTTTTAGTCTTAAAATAAGAACAGTGTCTTAGAGATTTATGTTCTTCCTCTGTGCTTAAGTGAAATATTCCCAGCCTAATCTATATGTCATTTTAGATTTAGATTACTTTCAGATTGCCTCCAATGTTTAGATCCAGATTAATCTGATCACACAGCAGATTTGATGGCTCATATTCATAACATCTGAACGCGGCTGTCCTTTCACATGCATCATTAACAACAACATAAAGTATTTTTGAGACCACTCGGTAATAAAGTATGAGATAAGATCTTTATTGATTCCCCATAGTGGAAATTCAGAAATGGCAATTGTAGTGGATTAGGGGATGAGATTTAGCTCTGAAGGATGACTCTCTCCTTCATTATAGTCTGATTTTGCCGTGTTGCAGGTGCAGATCGATGATATCTGAGTCACTGCAGCCTGGTAACCTGAAAGTAGCCTAAAAGTCCCTTTATTGGTGACAGATGACAAACAGAAGCCAATGAAATGCTCTCTGTGGAGGAGAGTGGAGGCCCAGTCCTCTCTGGTCCACTCTGATATTACACATGTTAATCAAACATGTAATAAATCCATTAACAAAGTTTTCAAACCCTTTCTCATTATCTTCCTTTGCCTTTTGAGAGGCTTTTGTAAAACCAGGCCCAGACTAATTTTGTTCAGAGCAGCAGGCCTTGGTCAGCGGGGCGGGGCAGCTGCTCAGCAGGACAGCAGAGAGGAGGAGGAGGAGGAGGAGGAGGAGGAGAGCTGCTGAACTCGGGATGACCTCAGCAATACACACACACACACACACACTGATCACATCAAAGAAATGCACTTAAATAATTTACCATCTTGGATGTAACTGTACTATCATTGTAATTGTGTCACTTTGTCCATTGTTTGATGGGAGTTCATAAATGTCATCCAATTATAGTCATTACTCATTATTTTCATATCAAATGTATTATAATACAGACATTTTCATGAGTGTATATGTACATACTGACATTCTCAATTTGTCCACGTAAATGATGGAAAATACTGAACTAAATGAAACCATTTGAATGAAATATAACAATATAGCAATTTGAATAAAGCATTTAGTTCATTATGTGACATTTGGATAAACGTTAAATTATGATACTATAACATGCACACTGTAAAAAAAGCAAAAACCTCTCAATTTCACCAGTTATTATTATATATATATATATATATATATATATATATATACTGTACGTATATATTTTTCTAAAAGAAAACCCCACAAACCTCAAGGTTATTACTTATTCAATGTATCCACAGTTTATATATACTTAATGATTTCATAATATTTACAATACTTTGTATTCTTTTTTTTGACCAAGTCTCAATAATTACATTTTTTTCATAATTAAACAAGGACAAAATACAAGAATTAATTTGGTTTGGAGAGTGGAGATTTGTGGTGAATGATAAATAATTGTATGTGTTTGTTTATTTGTATGAGATGAGTGCACGAGATCACGACTGTCAGTGTGCTGTTCCTCTCGCTGACTCTCTCTGTGCCAGAACATCGACCACCCCGGGGCCGCTCCTCTCTCCTCTGACTGTCAGCGCCTCTTTCCAGATGTTTTGGATCTGGATCTTGGTCCTCCAGGATTCCCATCTTCCTCCTCCTCCTCCTCCTCCTCTTCATCCTCTCTCCCTCCTTCTCTATGTTTGATTCTGTTGCCTCAATGTTAGAATTGTGTAGTTAGATAGACTTTGTCTGTCCTCTGCAGACAGAAGCTCACTGAAGTCCTTTCTGTGGTAAAAAGTCAGCTGATGCTTTTCCAGAACATAGTGTATTTTTCATGAATGTTATAATGTTGTTGTCCTGATTGTCTGTCATTGTTGTGTTATTTCCCCTCCGTGACTTTATAATAATTAAATTCCATGGTTGTGTGCAGTGGAGGAGTCATCTGTTCCTGCACGTTCTTCTCATTTCTCACGATTTAAAGACTGTTAAAAAGACCATAAAATAATGGTATGATTGTGATATTAAACTCCATCTTGGCTTAAAGCTGCAGTTGCTGAAAATATGTAACTAAAATATGTGTCTGGATAATTGGGTCCACTGATCTCCAGATGCTGTGGCTCAATAAGTTGTTTGTGTTAGAAGTGTTTAAAATAGCAGGATCATCTCAGGAGGGAAGGAGGTGACAGAAAACTCCGCCCTCCAATCACTGTGGATTCTCAGAGTTCTTCCTGCTGTGTTCTCATAAGAGCACACTCGGACATCGTCTGGAGATTTGACAAGGTTTTTGGCAGGAGAACCTCCAAAGAATGTGTGAAATCTGTGCTTACATGAACGATGTCCAGAGAATCTCAGTCTCTGCGGTCAGGCAGCATCTCAACACTGAGACGCACCAAATGGGTTCATGATGGCCCCGTTTACACCTGGAATCAACATCTAAACAACATTTAAACAATTTCCCCTTGGGGATGAATAAAGTATTTGTATTTCTATTCTATTCTATCCATCTTGAGTGATCAGATCACGTTTGGACAATGTTGCAGGAGTCAACACACCAAATGTATCTTGACCGTGTGGACATGAATGAATGAATTAATGAATGAATGAATGCAATATCCACAGGATGACATTAAACCACCATCACCGTGACGTCCCCTGACCTGCAGCAGTTTCATGATGAACTCATCACAGTCCATAACTCATTTATTTGCAGCATTAACACAATATTAACACTGATGACACGTGATTTGTGATATGCTGACAGGAAGTTAGACCAAAGAATAAGCATCATTGACAGTACCACAAAAAGCCTTGCTTTTATCGCCTTTTTCTCCACGGAGCTCCCCCTCTAGTTTTGGAGTTCATATTTTTATGACACCATCATTAACATCCAACCATTGTCTACCAGTTTATCTTCACTGTTGTAAAAAATCACCCTCCCTTCCCCTCTTTTGTTTTCAACGGAGCCGCTTCAATTCTCGGCAATCGGAAAAGTTCTGGTCCAATGTTTCCTCGTTTGTGGCCCCTCGCTCGGTCAGACAGTTCTCTGCCATGATGAACGCCTAAAATAACACCATCACTGCCTCCATCTTATAGCCGGTACCTGGCTACAGCACGTGTGTGTGTGTGTGTGTGTGTGTGTGTGTCTTTGCACATGTACAAATCTATGTAGGTAATTGAGACTCTGAACTCTTGAACTGTAGCCACACCACTTTATCATTCAGTGCTCAACGTGAGGGCATGACACACACGCACACACACACACACACACACACGCACACACACACACACACACACACACACAGGCAGAAGGCCCTGTGTTGAACTTGAGATGAGTTATGGAAAGGAAAACAGGAGTTGGGGGTCAGACCGTATGAGGTCAACGAGGAAGAATCTCCAGTGTGTCTCAAGGTCTCTTTCTCTTCTCCTTTTTCTTCTCCTTCTTTTTCTGTTTTTATGGATTTCCTCTTCCTTAAACTCTGATCTAACTCTAACAGACTCTGATATTTCAGTTTGTCCAGAATTAACCAGAATAATAGGGACGTTGTTTTGTGAGTTCAAATTGAATGAGTGTCTGAGCAGATTTAACTCAGATAGAATTCAATATCATAGACATTTCTGTCAAACACTGTTTTACGTCCAAACTTTCTCGACATCAAATGCTGCTCTGTTGTTCTTCATTTGTGTCTGATTGTGTCTGTGAATGTTATTTATGGAGTTTATCTGTGAGGTCAGGCAATTCATAGACTTAGCTAATGTTAGCTAAGATCATGGCAACAACTATAGATTAATTACATTTGAATAACTAGTTACTAAAGATAAGATATTTATTGATTGATTTCCCAACATTTCCAGTCTTTTCAAAGTCAAATTCCTCATCTGTGTTCACATACTTGGTCAATAAAACTGATTGTGATTGTGATTGTGATTATTTACACAATGGTTTCCATCAAAACCAGAACAAACAGACTCAGAAACAGCTTTTACCCACAAGCCATCACTGCACTGAACACAAAAAAACACTGACACACACACACACTGACTGACACGCACACACACCACCCAAGGACATTGTGCATATACTGTAACAACACTGTACATACTACCTATTTATCTATTGTATATACTTTGCACTGAACACTGTTCCTTTTTTTTATTACCTGTACTTTTTTTATGTACTTGACACTTGGTTGCTGCTATAATTCCGTTGTACATGTGCAATGACAATTAAATGTTTCTGATTTCTGACAGACATCACAACTGTGAAACCAGCATTAACTTCAGCATTTATGTCACGAAGCGTCAGCTCTGTTAGTGTTTTTGTTTGCTTAGTTCAGTTCTTGTCATGTGACTTTTGGTGTGAGTTTGATTTCCACTTCCCCTTTTATTTTGGTAAACCTCCATGTCTTCCTGTCGCGTGGTTTCTTCAGTTGTGTTGACACATCTCTCCTAATTCCCTCATGCACTTCACCTGGTGATCCTTCAGTAATCACTGTAATCACCTGCCCTTGATTCCCTCTCCCTTATAGTTTCCCCAGTTCCTGTGTCACGTGCCAGTGCATCGTTTATGCTTTCACACAACACGTCAGAGTCCACAGGTCTTGTCTTGTTTATCCTCCGTCTGTGAGGAAGTGATTTTGATTGTGCCTGTTTTCTCAGTGTGAAAACATTCATCGTGCCTCCTGTCTCGTGCACTTGGGTCCAAGCAGTGTATTCACTGTTCTTAACCATTTACCCAGTGCGTCCGGTGTAAACTGGAGTTTCTTTTATTTCTCCACTCTTTCACCTGCATTCTAAGTTACATTTCATAAAGACAAAAACATAATTAGGTTCATCTTCAGTGCTTTCATATTTTGTGGTGCATAAATGAGGACATGAGGGTGATGATATAACCATATTTCTCAGCATCAACATCCTCTTCATGAAAACCACACCAGGTTGCAGCGTGAAGAGCTTAAAACACATCGGATGTCACAGCAACGTTAAAAACACAACACTTAACCCGGTCTCCAGCTGTGGCCTCACTGTGTCACACACCGTTGCCAAACCCAAACCTCCCGCGGAAGAATTTTTCCTCAAATACTTGTAAACTGCTGTAGGTGAAAACATCTCAGCCCACTGTGAACAGCTCAACACACATCTACTGTGACTAGAATGCAAACATCCAGTGTACAGATACAGCTCCAGGGAGCCCTGGGCCCCTGATTATCATTAATATGAGTCTGTAAATGGTGCACACGGTTCTTCCAATTAAAAATCACATATGAGACAATCCTGAGATGCCCTCGGTGACGCAACCCTCCCATTTATCCGAGGTTGGGACTCGCACACTCGACGTGGCCCCTTGTAGCTGGGGTCAGTCGAAAAGTGTCCAATTAATAATGAGCAATGGGGACTGGGTACCTTGCTCGGGGGTACCCCGGCCCTTGAACTGGCAATCCTTCAGTGTTTTTAGACTTTAAACCAATAGTTACGCACAGACATTGAAGCAATGCTTCACTGTGGGCTGCAGTAGATTATGTGATGGAGGGTTTGCGTTCTCTGTGTGTGTGTGTGTGTCTGTGTGTGTGTGTGTGATGAGGTGATGACTGAGCTTGCCACCCATTCTCACAGAGAAGCTCCTCCAGACCAGCAGCAAGGAGATGAGACCCCGATGATGAGGAGGAGGAAGAGTGTGTTTACATGTTTAGATATCCCAGAGGCTCTACAAAGGTCAGCAGGTCGGCACAGCACCCGGAAAAGCCCCCGCTACATTCCTCACTGTAGTTCCGTCAGTGTGTGTGTGTGTGTGTGCGTGTGTGTGTGTGCGTGTGTGTGTGTGTGTGAGGGTCACCCAGAGGCCACGAATGTGAGAGAGCCAGAGTGAGAGATTGTTATTGAAATGCATGAAGCGGTGGTGTGTGTGTGTGTTGTGTGTGTGTGTTGTGTTTTGTCAAACGTTGTGTTTCTCTCTTATGCGTGAGGACAAAGATTTGCCTGCTCCTTTGATCTTTTCCTTCATCCCTGCTTCACTTTCACCTCCTGCTCGGCCTAATCCCCCAATCAAACGTCCCCTTATTTACTGAGTGTTTCCTCTGAGTCTGTGTCACCATTTACACCTTTATAATCCAAGATTGTCCTTCATTCAACATTTTCATGGCCCGTTTACGCTCTTCTTAATCGTTTTTATTAATTAATTTATATTCTTTCATCATGGTATTTCCAATACTGCTTATTTTATATAATTTAGTTCCATTTTTTTTTTGTATTTTGTTTACTTGTACGTGTCATTTTCTGGCATAAACTCTGACCTTGTGTAGTAGACAAAAGTAACACACACTGAGACGATGACGTCTCAGCTTTACATTAGAGGAGAAAATAGCCCAATGCCAAATCGTTTCAGATCATAGTTCAGTCCATGTGATAACGTACGTTTTAAATGTTAAATCCAAAAGTGTATTCCTGTTGAAAGTAAAAGCTCAGTTACCTTCTTTTTGGTTCTTCAATCTCTGTTTTTAATGATTCTTTAACAACTTTCCCTGATGGAAACCACAGCTGAGGCTGTTGTAGACAGTGAGTTGAAATCAGTATGACATGAACTTCTCATCAGGCTGCGACAACATGGCTGATGACTTTTTGGGTCTTGAAATAAAAACAAATGTCTGTACTTCTTAATTAAGCTCAAATGTAAAGCCCTCACCTCCTCATCTCTTTCCTCCAGACTAGATTAACATCATTATGGCCCCCTTGCCCTGATTGACCATTTTATGGCTCAAGCTGTATGTGTAGTAAATTAAACACAGATTCATTTCTGGTCCCGCCTTCTCAAAAGTGTCTCCGTCAGGTAATAAATCAAGACAGCACTTTGAAGGCCCTTATGTTACTTTTATACTGTGCATGTGCACGTTTTATGGTTTTTAAATTATTATCTGGAACACAATCATCCTGGAGCTGGATTTGTGGGTCCATGCTTGTCAGATTATCAGATTATTTGATAATCCTGCGTCACTGCGACACAAAATAACTTGCAGTATCCTGGAGAATAAGGGATTCATTATATATTCTCTCAATGAGCATTTACCCTTGACTTTTTCATCACATGCTAAATAAAAACTAACAATAAAACCAGGTGAGGAACAAAAGCACACATCTCTGAGCTGGACTGACAGAATAATCTTTACTTGAGGTAGTTTGGAGTAGAAAAACAGACAGGCAAGAATGATTGGTCGTCTCTAAGGCAGCAGAACTAGTCTCCATTTAAAAAAACAGCAGGCATTATGGGAAAAAAAAGAACAAATCACAGTATAAAGGCCAAAATCTACTCTGATGATATAACATATGATCTTTACTAAATCTGACTCAATGCATGTTCTAATACTTTATTTAGCTTTTAGACGCATGGACCTCATTTATTAAGCATGTTTTCATTTGATTTTCTTGTAGTCCACAAAACCCCTCTTCTCAAATTCCTGATGTGCTCTAAAGCTCAAATGTAGTGTGCATTTTAATTTCAAGCCCAAATAACAAAGACATGGGGAAAATATAATATGAAAGGGTTAAATCCTTTTCTATTATACAAATGCAGAATTAAAGAAGAATAAAAAAAACCATAAATATGATAAATGAGGTCCAATAGACTTGAATTATTGTCCTAGATTTGTAGATTTTTAGGACAAAACCATCCACATGTTACTTGTCAGGTCTGAAGTGTTCTGGACTTCAGCAGTAACAAGAAAATATTACATCTCATTTATATACACACTGTTTCCCATAATCTACAATCAATAATATAAAAAAGGATCCAATAATTTATTCTCATGAGGAAAAGGGAGAAGTAGTAAAATATAAAATGGCCTCATTTCCTCCTCAACAAGCACAAATGTATGAAAAAGGCCTCAAAATGTACTCAGTAGTTTTTTTTCATGTACCCCCCCCCCCCCCCCCCCCAACACACACACACACACACACATCTGCTCACAATCACTCACAAATAAAACCCTGAGTGTCTGTGAAGGCATCGCAGCTTTTTTGCGTCACCCTTTGTGGAAATGGAATATTCCATTAGTGAGCTTGTGATGAACCATGATCATGTCTGCGTCTGCGTCTGTTACCCTGTAGTCACATGTAGTGCAAAGACCAGAGCTGTGTGGGATGAACCACACAGAACCACACAGAGACGTTCCAAAAATAACACAAATACAAATATAGAATAGCCACCATAAGAGTTTTAAATGACAACTAAATAAATGAAGTATTTGTACCAAAAGAGGCTCCCTGTATTTATAATCATAAGGCTCATTAAAGGTCCAGTGTGTCATTTTTGAAACTGAAGATGAAATAATAAAATACATATTTTAATGAGTGTACAATCACCTTATTGTATGAAGTGTTGTTTTTCATTATCCCAGAATTAACCTTTTATGTTAATATCAGCTCGATGGAGGCCACTGTGTTTTTAGAGGATCCCACGATCACGACAAAGTCAACTTCTTTTGAGTTTTGATGCAAATTGAACAGTTTCACACTAAATTTTACACACTGTACCTTTAATTTAGAGTGGACTCTGGTCTGTACAGTTCCATGTCAAACACTGTTGTGCCTTCAGTGAGTGAGTTTTTCTCTCAGCTCAGCCCACAACAATATTTTCTTTAAAAAAAGAAAAGAAACAAAAAAGCTAATGTGCTATCTTCAACTCCAATTCCAAGTAACTCTAGAATTCAGACATCATCTAAAGATGCCAAAGTGCATCTTATAATCATCACAGTGGATTCCATCATCGCCCTGTGACAGCAGTGTTCATTCTTCAGTATAAAGGATTCACAATCTACATGATTTTATTAATAATTAGAGCTGGTGACTTCAATCTGAGTCTTCATGTCACCAAGCACTGGAGGTGTTCTTGGTTTTGTTGTGTTATTTTACACATGGAGCATAGTTTTGCTCATGTTGATGACTTATATGTAAAATGCCTTCATCACACAGTGTCCACTCAGGCCACTGTGCACGTTTACACTCACAAGCCACTTTATTAGGTACAGAGGACACCAAAGGCACTGGTGTGGTCTTTAGTGTTTCTGCTTGAAGGTTTTCTTCATACCTCCGTTGTAACGAGTAGCTATAGGAGTCACTTTCGCCTTTCTGTCACTTCAGAATTTTCTCCTCTGGCAACAACGAGGCTTTTTGTCCCAGAAAACTGCTGCTCGGTGGATATTTCCCCCCTTTTTGGACCATTCTCTGTAAACACTAGTGTGTGAAAATCCCACTAGATTAGCTGTTTCTGAAATACCAGCCAGTCCTTCAGCAGGTCATCATGACCATGCCCTCAGTGCATATGGGATTGGCTGATTAGATATTTGCATTCAAAATAAGTGGAACATGTGAACCTAATGAAGTGGCTGGTGAGAGCATATGAAGGAAAAACTTAACTTAATGAATAATTCTGTCACGTGTGGAATCCAACACAAGTCCCGAAAAAGAAAGGTTTGATTTAGGGAACATGATAAATGTAAAGTATAGAATGGCAGTCAGACGCTTAGAGTCCTATTATCTTCAATCAAGCCATAAAAGCCACCACAGCAATGGAGATCCTGAAGAAACAAGTCTGATCTGCCAAGTTATAGCATTGTTCCTTGGCTTGTGCCTCATCCCTTCACAAAGTTTCATTAAAACCTGTTCATTTAATCCTGCTAACTAACAAATAAACACACAGATAAGACGGAGGTTCTAACATGTGAAACTGAGGAATATCAAAAGTATCCAAAATGAGTTCTGGAAGTTTGGAAGATGTAGTGGCTCAAGCAAAACAAGGACTATTTCAGTGAATTAAGGTCCGGTCACTACGACTCCGAGCTCGAGGACGCGCCTGGAGACATGGACGCGGAGGACTGATCGGTGTCCTCCAGGTCTTTACTGAATCCGCCGCCGGTATCAGAAGAGGAGGAGGAGGAGCGGGCCGTGGCGGACGCGCCCTCGCGCTCGCGCTTCTTCTGCTTCATGCGCCTGTTCTGGAACCAGATCTTCACCTGCGTCTCGTTGAGCTCCAGCGTGGCGGCGATCTCCACGCGCCGCGCGCGCGTCAGGTACTTGCTGAAGTGGAACTCCTTCTCCAGCTCCGTGAGCTGCCGCGTGCTGAAGTTGGTGCGGATGGCGCTGTTGTGTGCGCCCGCGAGGCCGAAGTCTGAGACCTTCACTGGGGAGAGAAAAGTGTTATAAATGTTAATATTTACACTTTTATGTTTGACACTTATTTACCCTTTAGGTCCAACTGTTTATGTTACTTATTATGAATTTTTATTTCACGTTTTATCCCGTTTTATCAAGTCTGTGCATCTCAAATGATGTATACAGTAAGTATATGATCTGTTTTCATGCAAATATGAACCCAAGCTGTCATAAACTATACTATTTAACCAACATACCCATGGAAATAAGCATTATTGTCCTTTATTTGGGTAGTTGTTATTTTTGCCACTGAGTTGTTAGATGTGCAAATGACTTTTGTGCGAAAACGCAACTGGAACATGTGTTTCTATCTGCGCAGAAGTTATCTCCTGAATCAGACTAGTACGTCACAATGGGAAGAGAGGGGGAGGAGGGGAGAGGGAGGGGGACTTCAAAAGATAACAGAGAAGGACAGACTTCCCAGGGCGAAACTATCCTTCTGTTACATCCATTAGAGAGAGAGAGAAAGAGAGAGAGAGAGAGAGAGAGAGAGAGAGAGAGAGAGAGAGACTCAGGTGGGGCTGCTATGTGTGTCTGTTATATTGTGTCCTAATACGTCAGCACACACACATACAAGGTCAAATGGTACGACCTATGAGATAGTGATTTGAGGGGAAACATCTTAAATCAAAATGTTATGAAATTACACGATGATGCTGAGCAGCTGATGTGTGTAGGCGACAAACTAATGCACGTGATAATGCACAAGAAATAATAACATTACTGCATCACATAGATTTTATTCTTACTCTTTTTTGTTAAAATAACATTAATGGAAACTTCTATATCGTTTTTTTCTTGTGCACATTTTTTTTGTTTTGAAAATCTGAACAGCTAAAACAAAAAACAATGAAACAAAAGTAAAAATAAATAATAATAAAATAAGGCACTGAAATACAGTAATATCCTCTCAAATCATATTGAAACATTTGTGTTTGTCTCTTTGTTGCCTTCATGTTTCCACACTGTGTTGATGAAAATATATTATATATCGTTATTTATAAAAAAACAATAACTGAACGAGACAGTGACTAAAGTGAATGTGTGAGAGGCCGTGAAGTGAATTACTGTGATGTTACTGTGACCTCAGACACACTGAAATAAATAAATAAATAAATAAACAAATAAATACATACATAAATAAATGAATAAACACGTACATAAATAAATAAATGAATGAACAAATAAACAAATAAATAAATAAATAGAGCTCTTACCTGTCTTGGGCGGGTTCCTCTTCACCTTCATCCAGTCGAAGGTCTGTCCCTGTCCGGCCTGCTGACCCTCCTCGTCCCCCCTCTCCCGCTCCTGAGACACGGGCAGTTCCCCGTATCCTCCCCCGTGCTGAAGCCCCAAGTAGCTCGCCGCGTCCAGACCCCCGCCGAGCTGCTGCGGGTACTGCGGCCCCGCCAGAGCGCCCTGAGGCCCGCAGTAGGCCCCGGCGAGCGCCCCGTAGCTGGGGCCCACAGTGGGGGCCGAGCTGGAGAAGGTTGATTGATGATAGTAGGTGGACTCGTCCATGAAATACTGCGGGTGCACGCTGGTGTTTGCGGGGCCTGTCGCTGCAACATATTCCGAGTTTGTACTCACGCATGAAGCCTGGGCCGCGTAGGCCCCGGTGCTGCCGTTACTCCCGTTATTATAGGGATGCAATAATCCGCTTTGTATGCTTTGGCTCTGGTGGAGGTGGTGATGGTAACTGTTGTGCGTCTGCTGATGCTGCTGTTGCTGCTCATGATGATGATGATGAGGGTGATGCTGGGTTGCTCCCGTGGCTCCATGCGCGCCTCCGCCGCCGGTGCCACCGTACAGCCTTCCGTCCCCGGTGTAAGTGTCACTTCTGGTTCCATTCACTGGAGACGGTGACCCGGCGGATGCTGAGGGGAAGACGCCAGAGGTGACAGCGAAGGTCTGGTGCTGATCCAGAGCGTGCTGATGATGCAGTGGATGGTGGTGTTGGTGATGGAGGTGATGTCCAGATTTGGGCGCAGAATAGGCGCCGGGGCCCGATCTGTTACAGATGGAGTATTCCACAAAAGAGTTCATGTTGTCCATGAAGACACAGGGGGACAGTGGGGAGACAAGCAGGAAGCCAAAGATGAGGGGAGTATAAATGAAGTGGAAAAATCATCAAAAAGCGAAATTCTCCATCAAAAACTATCAGTTGAATTTGAGAAATAAAAGCCAAACCCTATGATGTGGAATCATAAGGCAAAGAGAGATAGTCCATGTCAAAAATAATTCACCAAATAATAATAATGTGAGGAAAACAACGGCAGGTTATTTAGGGGGAAATCCGTCAAAAATAAAATGAAGGAAATCAAAAAATATAGAGAGCATAAAGTTCCAGTATTGAGGAAGTGGAGGCTGCACGTCTCCAGACACTAAGTGCTCTGCTGTGATGGAGGGCCTGTCATTAGCTCAACTCCAATTTCCAATGGCTCACCGGGTGACAGCGGGAAATACCGCGAGAGGACACAGACAGAGAAGAGTCGAGTCACCTCTTCACCTCCACACAGGTTACACAAGGAATCCCTCCATCCCGTCTCTCTCACTCACTCTCTCACTCTCTTTCCTTTCCTCCTCCTTCTCCTTCTTTTCTTACCTCGGCCTCGGGTCACGTGGTTCGTCGTGGTGACCGGAGGCCAAAAGTTTGTCAGCCGGTGACTGTGTGTGTGTGTGAGGGGGGTGGACGGTGGGGGTGGGGGGGGGGCTAACATTTTCGATTCAGGAGCGGAGTTTGCGCGCGCGCGTTCGCGTTTGTATTGGCGCACGCGCCTCATCCATCACTCGCCGTGACATTAGCGCGACAAAGAGACTTCAATCAAACCGGCCCATCAATCTGATATCAGCACGGATCTGTCAGAGCAAAGAGAGAGGCAGAGAATAAAAGAGGAGCTGTGAGCCTGCTGCTG
>NC_081149.1:3863700-3971200 GCF_958295425.1 Solea solea | reverse complement strand
TGGGCAGGAAGTCTACAGGAACAGCCTGGGACAAGACCAGAGACTAAATGACACCCACACAGTTGTCTGGGAGGTGGAGATACTCAACGAGAGTCCAACAGGGAGAAGGAGAGAGAGAGGGAGAGAGAGAGGGAGAAGGAGAGAGAGGGAGGTCAAATGGTCAAATGGTCAGAAGCTAAATGTGTCTGTGTGTGTATTTTTAAATGGATGCAGTCGCTCAGTTGAACTTTTCTAAATGCAAATCCACCTGTGGATGGACACAGACACAGGGAGCTGTGACCAGTGATTGCTTTGCTTACTGATTAATGTGGACATCGCTTTCCTTTGAGTGAAGTGAAGTCACAGTCTAGTAAACTGATTTCATTGTTGTACAGTAAACCTCATGTCAGCTAACAATCGCCTCACCACCATGGAATTAGATTTGTGTCAATATTTTCAAACAACACTTTTTAAGAAGCAAAACAAATATGGATTGAATGTATTTTAATGTTTGAAAATAAACTTGTTCTTTGTGCTCTCTGGTTTGTTCTTTGCACCATGTTGTATTGTTTGTGGGCGGGCCTTAGGAAGCTGCTTGCTGATTGGCTGGAGTATTTACAATTATTTTGTCAGATGTTGACGTGGAAAACTTGGGGAACTTCCTGTCCATTGAGCTGTCACTATTTTGCCAGCTTCCTAAGGCCCGCCCACAAACAAAAAACATCGTTCAAAGAACAAGTGTGTTTTCAAACAATAAAATACAATATTTTTTAATGATTAAATAGATTTTGATTTTGATGTTTGAAAATATTGACACAAATCTAATCTGTGATTTTGATCCGTATCAGACTGATGCTGATACTGAGCTCATCCATAGTGACAGTGGTACAAACTTTTTCTCCTTCTGTTGATTTATTTCACTTTCTAACCTGTGTTAGTGTCAGATTGTCATTTCTGGCTATTGAGAGAACATTCTCCAGATGTTCTGTGTGCCTTCAGACACAGAAATATGTTTGTCTTAAATGTGTGCAGCACAAAAACACATCTGTCTTCTCATCATTCAGAACATTTTCCATTTTATTTGGAATATTTAAATTTTCAAATATTAAAACTTTAAAATATTCTGTCCACATGTAAGAGGTTATTTATGTTTTTTTTTTTAAATGAGAGGATCAATGGTTAAGTGAGTAATTGTTCAACCAAAAAGTTGAGTTATATGAAGTCCACATGTCGACGTGTCATGTGAATGGGTGTGCAGTGTTTGACTGGTTATCAACACAGATCACACACACACACACACACACACACACACACACACACACACACACTGTGTATATTTTCACAATCTTGATTCATATGTGTAAACACATAGAAGTGAATTGTTTAGCCTATAATCGCCAGATTGTGTGTGTGCTGTCAGTGTGTTAGTATCAGCCAAAGCCAAACTTGTGCTAATGTTGCTAACTGGACTTGTCCACTGGAGCAGGGACAGGCATTTTCTCTTGGTCTCTTTGTCTAACATGGACGTTACATTTACAGTTAAGACGTCTTTGAGGACGTAGCGTGTGAGGACGAGAGTATTTTCTTTTAAATCATTGAAGAAAAATAAATCTATCTACATGTGGAATAGGCTTTGGTGTCCTGTGTCCTTTTAGTGGTTATAGAATGAGCCAGTAGCAGGCACTAGAGCTGCGTCTCATCAATCATCACAGCTTCATGCTGACCTTTGGCTCACCTGGAGAGTAAGTGGCAGCAGCGGGGGTCAGTGATAAAACCCTGCATCAAACTGTCCACACACACACACACACACACACTGGACAGAAGGTCACACAGCAGAGTTCAAAGAAATGTTTGTAAAAAGACTGTAATGTTTGAAAAGATGTTTTAAAGACTTTAATGTTTGTTAAAATACTGTGAAGACAATCTGGGATCTGCTGTTACCTGACCTCATATCACATGAATGTACTGTACATATCTGTGTTTCATTCACTCTTATTCATTATAGCATTTTTCCTCCAGCCACAAGGGGGCCACATCAGGGGGACTCCTAGTGACGGTCCCAAGCCTGGATAAATCAGGAAGGGCATCCAGCTTAAAAATCTCTGCCAAATCAAATATGCAGATTACCTGCTGTGGTGACCCTTAGAGAGGGAAAAGCCCAAAGACAAAAAATAATAATAATAATGATAATAATTGTATTTTTCCTCTATAGACCAGATCTTCCCATGTCCTGGAGTTCTTAGTGCTGCAGACTCCTAATCCTAATTTGTTTCTAGGTGACAGCCTAATATCATAGGTTTGTCCAGCTAGATTAAAAGTAGTGAAACTGGCCCTAATAAAAGAAACTCAACCAACTCAAGTGCTTTAAACTCAGTGATCTTAATTGCTGAGCACATATGGAGAGGCATTTACTCGCGTGAACGACTTTACGATTTCTTGATATGAATTATTTTATTACGCCATACCTAGTGTTGAGTTTAAACTCAAGAGGGTGTGATTTACATTTGAAATTCTTGGAGAGGAGCTTTCATGGAGTTACACTGGTCACTGTTGGAGACACATGGACTCACTCCCCTGTGTGTTCTTCCTGTGATGCAGTTTATATGATGTGTGAAATCTGTCTGCAGCTGACACGGCACATTTCTACTGAGCATTCAGTACAATTATGCATTTATAAACACTGCATAAGAACCTGAACTACAGCACTCAACATATGGAAAACAGCCTTCTATCTATTCTACTGCAACCAGTGCACTGTATGTATCTAAAGCAGACGGCATTGCAGTTTGCATTTGTTTATCGACAGACTGGTTTCTTTTTAAACCAACTACCAGCCCAGAGCTCAACTCTGACACCACTGTGCCTATATATATGTATATGTATATGTATATGTATATGTATATGTATATATATATATGTATATATGTATATATATATATATATATATATATACACATATGTATATGTACATATGAAAAAATACTTTTTACATTGTTAGTTTTCAGTAAAACTCTGCAAAACTGAGCACATAATCAATTTTCTGTTTTACATTTGGAAGCACATGCAATGAATCTGTGATTGAATATATGTTTTTTAGGAGTATTTTAAAGCATATTTTTAACATTGAGCTGAAAGGCTTGTCTGGTCGCACATCGTTCCTGATTCCCATCCCGTGTCAGCATCAGCTTCAGTGTGTGAGCGTCCTAATACTGAACTAAAGACAAATACAATACAAAATAGTGAAATAAAAAAAGATACAGACACCCACTTGTGTTTTCTCATGATCCTATGTCACATGACTGTGTTCTGTGTCTGTGGTGAGACTGTAACAGCTGTTTCAGCACTTTCAGCTGTCATTTTATAAATCTACAACTGTCCACTTGCATAGAGGCGAGCTGTTATCCACGGTGATAACTGTCCTTTTCACAGGGATCAATTTCATTTGACAACATTTTGAATGAAAAGGGATTATTGTCGATGGAGATGTGAGCGACTTTAATCCCACATAAAAAAGGGGGGACTCTTGAGAATTAAAGTATCACATATCACAGACGACACAGTCCACAGTGTCCACAACTGCTGAGGACGTGTTGAAAAGCAGTGCTGTAAGTCAACATAGAAACACTGACAGTGTGAAAGTGGTACAGTGGAAATTTGACTTTAAAGGCACAGGGTGTAAAAATGAGTGACATCTAATGGTGAGCGTGGATACTGCAACCAATGCTGGACCCTCTCTGTTTCTAAAAAGAGTCGGGGACTATGGTGGTGGGTGCGTAGAGCATGTCAAATACTTATTGCACGGCTACAAAAGCCAATAGATTCATATTTTAAAGTGTTTATAGAAATAAATGAATGATTACACTATAGTTGTGTTTAAAAAAGGGTTCCAGGAACTCATCTTCTTCACAGCCTGACCTCTGGACCTCCTGTGGGCTCATCTGTCTTGTCTCAGGTCAGCAGTGGAATTTAAAGACCAGCCAAGAACCACACCGTCCCAGATGATCTGTTACTGTTTATGACTGAAAAACATTTAAAAACACACAAAAACAAAACAAAAAAAAAAACAGGGCGCAAAGGGAAAAAACAAAGATTTCAAAGGGACAGTTCAGGTATTTTGAAGTGTGGCTGTCAGTGCTTCTGATTTTCTCTTTCTCTTAGATAAACTGTTCTGACTGGAGTTTGTGTGATTCCTCACACCTAAATCTGCAATTTTAGATCACATAACACAGCAGTTACTGATCCACAGCAGCCTCCGTCACTCAGTGTGTTATTTTGTGATTTTAGAGTTTGATTTTTATTCACGTGAGGAACACAATCTTACCAAATGAAACAGCAGAAGCCCAGCAGCTCAGTTGAGATAAAAATGAGCTAAAAATGAGCTAAAAATGCTTATTTTCTCTACAGGCTTTGGTGCAGGATAGTGAGTGGTTTACAGACGCCAGTTATACGCCCTCCTTATAAAGTATTGCCTAAGAGCAAGTTTAAGCAGAAAATACACACAGTTGATTTTGATCAGTTACTTTTGTTACACAGATGAATGATGTGTTTCCTTGTGTTTTCAGCACATCTCAGGCTGGTGTTCTCACGCATGATGACATCAGCACTGACCGTATGTCACTTACTGTCATAAGAGTCTTTTAAATGAATTCTGTATCATAAAGTAGTTTTAATCTTATTTGGTTTCCGTTGTTGTTACATGTCGTCATAAATAAGTGTACTCTTCGTCTTAAGTATTTTCATATGTAAGTATTTACATGTGTAAATACTTACATATGAAAATACTTAGATATGTATGCTCATAAGCTCATGAGCATTGAGTTGCAGATTGTTTCACAGAAATACACCAATTTGATAAATACATTTTCTCCCTCTCAGCTTTCTCTGTCTGACTGTCCTGACAGGTCACATGACTCCAGAACCAGGAACCCACGCGTCAGTATTCCTGGAATTGTGTGCATGTGTGTGTGTTTTCTTGTGTGTGTGTGTGTGTGTGTGTGTGCACGTGATATGAGGGGCTTTCTGAAAATCGTGAAAGATGATATAGGAGAGAGAGAGTGTGAAAGAGAGACGACGACAGAGGAGTTGCACATCCAGACTGAAACGTTAGAGCTCTGAAACCGAACCCACTGATGCAGACACATAACAACATTTATTTACTCATATTAATAACATTTACGCACACACAGGTTCACACAGGACACACGCTGACAGCCTGAACAAAGTATTATCCTTAACCTTAACCAAAGCAATATTCAAATATTCCTCAGAAAACAAGGTTGTGCCTCATTAGGACCAGGTTTTGGTCTCCATGTGGACCACTGGTCCTGACAAGGTCAATGTAGATGCCAGAGAAGGTCCTAAAGAGGTAACAAATACAAGCACACACACACAAATACACAGTGGGAAAACAGTTTAGTGGTGAGTAAAACAAAGGTTTTAAGGTGTAGCATGTAGCACAGACATTTGAATCATTTCACTAACGGCTGACCTATTCTGTCGACTTTCAAATGGGTATTAAAAACCACATAAACATTGATGATTCAGTTATAGGTGGCTATAGGCGCTTAGCTTTTTACGACTGAATATAATGTGCAGACATGCAGGTTTAGTCGTCTGCTGTTGGAGCTGTGTTGTGTTAACATGAAGTTTCTGTTCGGGTGGTGCTCCAGGTAGAGCTTCTCCATGTGATGGGCATCCCATGGTCAACAGGAAAGGAAATCCAGTACTGCCCACCGCTCCTGCTCACGGCGGGTGTGTGTTCACTATGGTGTGTAAAAAGGATGAGTTAAATGTGTGTGTGTGTGTGTCCAAAAACCACTACCTTAAATGTCAAATTTGTGTAGATAAAAGTGAACATGGTGGACATGCGTTATCATTGTCACAAGTTGGCAATTTTATAATCATTCAAATGAGAACTTTGAACTTGTATGGTGTCAAACCCAGAAGAAGTTGAGGACCATGTGACATTATTGTGTGATATACAGTAGGATTACTGCACACCTACAGTAAATCTAGTGCTGTGTGAAAGTTGGTCTTACAACATGTGTATGTGCTGCTCAGGCACATTTTCACTCCAGATATTTGTGGATATGAAATAGTTTGACACACAAAGTGTAACAACGGGCACTTTTGCAGAATATGGGTTTTAGTTTTAGAACATTAGCGAGTATGGTACGTCCAGAAAACGTGATTCTGCTTTTCATCTGGTTGCAGCAGTGATGCTTTGTGCTTGATCGTATGTATTTGCTATTTGGAAATGAAATAAAACCACAAGATAATAAAGAAACTGTCCTGGAAACACAAGTGAATACACGTGTCCAAGAGATGTACACGTGACGATCTGCAGAAGTTCATCAGAATGGAAAAGAAAGATGATTTAACTGACTTTGAATGTGTAATGGTTGTTGGTGCCAGACAGGGTGGGTCTGAGTAGAAACCGCTTATCTACTTTTTGCACATACACACATCTTTACACATGGTTTACAGATGGATTACACAGCTGGTCCAAAAAACTGATAATATCCATTTGGAGGCAGTTCTCAGTAACTCATAACAGCAATTCAAATGGCCCATCATTACAACCATCTCTGAATGTTTAACACATCCAACTTCTGAGGCAGAAGACAGGGTGTCACCACACTGTCCTGTGTACCTAATAAAGTGGCTGGTGAGTGTGTGTGCATGTGTACAAACACATCATGTGTAGGTTTAAACGCATCACAACACAACAGCAGCCCCGACGACAACAGGAGCGCGAGACACTGTCATGCAGCTGTTGCAGTTACCACTTTGGAACAATATTAAAGAGTAAAAAATGTGTAATAAATAAATGTATTGATAAACAGAGGTGAAAGGTCAGAGTTCATGCTCCAGTGAGTGCAGGATGATAGTAAAGAAGAGCCGCAGAGAGCAGAGGAGTGAAATCAGAGCCGGAGAAGCTGGCTCGCTGCTATCAGCCATCTCTGATAAGCTGCTGTCAGCTCTGCCGCTCTTATCTGCACAACACATTTACACCCGCGCTACGGCAGAGGAGAAGGGCCACAAAGGACAGCAAGCACCACCGCCAGCCAGGCCACTTTGGATTAATGCACCGAACTTTGGATTAAAGTCACATCAGTGTAAGTGTTGGAAATTGAGAGAAACTGAAGTTCATACATTAGTTTTTCTTTCTTTCTTTCTTCTTTTTTTTTGTTCCCGAGGATCTAGGCCATTAAAGTGTTTACCATTGTCGCTGCGTATCTGAAGCCTGATATATCTAATTCCTCTGAGCCAGGGAGCTGTGTTGTTGTCCAAAAACTATTAAAAACACATCAGCGGGCCACACTGTTGCTCTGGGAGACATGTTCCTTCATTACCATAAACACACTTGGTAGTGTATTTTCACCGAATACCACACACACACACACACACACACTGTCCTGGTGCCAGAAATACTCACTGGAGAAGCAAATGATGATTAATCTGCAAATTGTCCTGAACAAATGCACTGTTTCCTCCTGTTGAAGGAAAGTTTGTTTAAAAACTCCAGTTTACAGCCTGGCCTGGGTCGAGACTTTGATTTTAGGGGCCATGTTGTCTGGTCACTAACTGCCAGACTCCAAGACCCTGACCCTGACTCCAAGACCCTGAAAGCTATAACAGGGACTGTTTGTGTCCTAAACGTACTATGAATGAATTGTGAGGACATTTTCACACACTATTGCATGCCCTGTGCACACCGTGCATTAGCTATTTGAATAAACACCAGTGCTACTGCGAGAGCCAACAACCGACCAACAACAGTGAGATAAACCACTTGAATCAGGTGACTCACACATGATTTCAGAAGTTACCAGATAGTCCAACTCTCTTGCTCTCTTTCTGATCTTCCTTCTTCTCCTTTACCTGTTTTCTCTCACTCTCTCATTTACTCACACTCTGTACAGTAAGTAAAACAAAATCTCTCAGCACTGGCTTTTGAGGCATTGAGTGGACGATGTTCAAATATTTAAACTCAAGCCATGACATAGACCAAGGTAGCTAGATACATAATGTATAGAACATATAAGAGAAATACAAGGTAGATTAAAATAAAAGGGTTTAATAGATTAGAATATGTGAAACCCACTCCACAGCTTTAGCAAGAATGCAATGAATAAGAAATTAAATATTTAAATTAAATTAAATAGAGAAACATACTCCACAGTTATATGAACAGAGAATACAGAATAAAACCTGAGAAAATAAATGAACATTTCAATCAACACTAGTGCAAGTCATCAATTTGTGCAATTCAATTAAGGTGCTGACAGAAATCTGGTTATACACCTGGGGCGGCTGCACCAAATCTGGCTTGATACCATTTGTTTTTTAAAGGTGAAGGTAACAGGACTCACGGCGACCAGCAGGGAATTCACCTTTACTGTACATGTCTTTGCATTGACTTTGGATGTCATCTCATTGCACTCATTGATCACCTTATAAGTTAGCTTTTGTCTGCTGTGGTAAAACTGTAGATACAATAATGATTCACTTCCAGGTAAAAAGGACTCCTGCTGGGCAGTGATGTAACTAGAATACACAGGTGAGAGAAGAAGAGATTTCTTCTGCAGTCTTTTTCTCACACAGTTGTTTTAAAGCTGCTGCTGGTCAGTGGTGCGTGTTGACCACTCAGCAGTCTGTTTACTGGCTGTTAATTGGTGCAGTCGGATTGACTGACAATTGTCTGTGCTGGTCCCTTGGTAAATACCAGTAAATCCAGTGGAATGGCTCTTTATTGACCCAAGAGGCTGCAGCAGTGAACTGTGTGCATCAACATGCACACGAGTGATTTGTGTTTGGTGACTGTGTCCTCTGCTGCTCCCACCTGACAACTCAATATACGGCTCAGTGTGTGTGTACTGATAGGGCCCTCAGAGGCTGCAGCATTGATCATCTGCCTTAGTCTTACCTAAAGAACAGATGCTAACTTAGCTTACTGGATGCTAATAAACACACACAACCAAATAGACTGAGAAAGAGAAATAATGACTTTCCTCTAACATGATAATCATGATAAATTGTCTGTATTAGAGTTGCAACAATTAATTGATGAAAATATTTGATCATTATTTGTTAATTATTTAGATTTTCAGTTTTGAGGACACAATACATTTGATGGTGTGAGAAACAGATTGTTCTTTTAAACAATTGTCTTATATTTTATGGCCCACACAACTAATCAATAATCAGAAGTCTATTCAGTGATGAAAAGGATCATAACTTACCTCTCATGTCACTTAGTTTTGGAGAAGCTGGGGACTGAGCATCCTCCTGAGTCAGCTGTGGAAGTATTTCAACTATGCTGTTTCTAAATGATCAGCTCTATGGGGTACCTAAGGTCAAAGGTCAGAGACTTGGAATGCCATAATACAGGGGCAGATATCTGGTCTGAGGACACAACATTATTAACACATTTTTATTAAACAAAAGAAAAAAAAATCAGCTATGTCTTCTACTGGCTAAATGTTGGCTAACTTTGTGTTTGTTGCTACCATTAGCGCCCCCTTCCTCCTAACTACATTACCCCATGCTTGCTTGGTGATGCAGGGCATTTATTCACTGACAAAAGCTTTTTGAGATTCTAACAATGACATTTATTAACAGTAACAGTCTTTTTGTGTGTCTTCCACTGTGCTCTTCTGTGCACTGTGTCTTTAAGCTAAGGTAGTTATGCGCATGCGCAGGTTTTGCGTGCGTCTGTTGTTGTTGCTGCTCCTCAGGCTCGTGAGGATGTTTCCGGCGTGGGTTACGGCTAAAACAGTAGCTCGTGTTGCTTCTACTGTGCTTAATAAAGGCCATCCTGTTGGGGGGCGACACGTGTGTGCACACAAACACCCGGTGCACAGTTGATATACTTCTATACAATATAAAGCTCCTCCTGACTGGCATAATCTTCCAGACTTTCTCAGATATATAACCTCTTTCTGCTGCTTAGGACTTCTTATCATCTCATTTTAAAACAACATGTCACACCTAGAACTCGTCTTTGTATTAATATTTTCCAAAAAACACATTTCCCTGGTAGCTGCAATACACATCACACATACTCCACATACGAGGCATTTAAAGCACAATTTGTGCGAATTATGACAAACACATCTTACATCCTAGTAGTCGAGAACACAACTGCTACAAAACAACCCATAATGCAACAGCATTCTCTGCGACCCACGACCATATGTTGGGAACCACAGATATGTGTGAGCTCGGGTTTCTGAACCAAACGGCATTATAACATTCCTCATGTATGTTCAAGTCTGCACACGTACATATGAAAATGATAGCGTTGTATCTTGTCATGGTGCTTTTGACTGAAATAAGGAAATGAGAGTGATGGCAACAATGTCCTGATTATGAGTGTGGGTAGGTTTTTTGGCACAAAAAGCAACTCTTTAAAGAGTTTAATTTTTCCGATGGATTTTCGTCATTTAATTATGAAATCCTAAATAAAAACGCACAGAGGTTTGGTTGAAACCAGTGGTCTGCTGTTTCCTGCTCTCGGCAGCTTCTCTCTGAAAGTGCACTGACGTTCTGAGGCTGGATGTGAGAACAGAAAGGTTTGCAACAGTTGGACATTTTCCTGCCTGCAGCCACAACAAATCTCCAGATGACGTCCATGTGAACTTGTGTGAGAATAAAACAGGATCAAAATGAATCAGCAGCCAATATCTTGGTGTGGTGGTGTGACAGGCCCCGACACCGCATATGTGAAGGTAAAGTTTCCTCTTGGTCCCCAAGAGGATAAAAATCTACCACTCACATATTTCACCGCTGCTGCTAAGTGGGTGATCTATCACTTCTGAGTTATGCAATATGACACACACACACACACACACACACACACCGGCAGAAATCATAACTGTGATGGCAACGGTGATGCAAGAGATAAAGGAGCAGTCCTTGTATCACGGCATGGCAGTAGGCTGACAGGCGGTGACAGCCAGAAGAGAGAGATTATTGGAACTAACACACACACACACACACACTCACACAGAGACACTCAGACAGTGAGATATGTCTCACAGCATAGAGATGTACTCTTCTGTAATCTCTCTGTATACAAGATACTTTCAGATGGATGGTTATGGGAGGGAGGGAGAGCATGTGTTGTAGGGAATGTGGCCTGTGTACGTCCCAATCCTGAGGAACCCAGTCCCATAATCTGGGCTATAATATGATTTACGTACTATATATAGTTAATATATCTGTTGAATGTACATCGTCTAAGACATTTATTGTAAAAAAAGTCATTAAGGAAATGTGCTAAATTGAAATACTGGCGTAACTGATGATAATAATGGTGCTGCCAGTTTATTTACAGGCTATTTTTTTTATCTGTTCATGTTTTGGTGATTTGGCCTGTTGTGACACCCATGAACTAGCACTTTGGCACCCAGGTTGACAGATGAGCAATTCAAGGTCACAAGTACCAAACATTACCAAACGTAAAAGGCCTTGCTACACCTCTCAAAAAAACATATCGACCAGAAGGTAAGACAAACGAGGGTCTGTAAAAATGTGGACTGCTGATGAAGAGGAAGTGAAAGAAAGACGAGCGGTTTGTCTCATTTTCTTCTGGACAGAAAAGAAGGAATGAGTTTGAGCCAAGGTCGTTGTCTCTTATACACGCTGTGAGTGGATATTTACAGTCACTAATGTTATCTCCTCTCATCATGTGATGATTCTCCACTGCTGTGGCTCTGCTCCATTTTGTTGCTGACACATGGAAATTAACCAGATAGATTTAATGTTTATGAAAATAAAACAGATGGCTTCTTGTTTTGGTATCTTCCTGGCAGTTAACACTCTCCATTGTCTGAAATGACAGCAATAGTGGTTCAATAGTGAAGTGGTTGGCACTGTTGACTCACAGTCAGTCCAAGAGAAGTCATGGTATAGTATGTCGTTGAAAAATCATACTTTAGTATGTCGTGTTTTGCTACACTTGTGGAAACAAGCCTGACACCTGTTGGACTTGACACAACTGTGCAGTTGTTGAATTGAACTGACAACCTTGCAGACTCCACAACCTTATGGTCCTGAACAAAGACACCACATAACCAATTCCTCGAGAATGTGGGATTTTTCATCTCCTCTCAATCTTCAATGTGGATGTTGAACTTTAAGTTGTCTTGTTCTTTAGAAGAATTGAACCCATGACATCAGAACTTCACAGCAGTGTTCTTGTCCACCGAGCTACTTGCTCCTACAGTTCTTCAGGTTTTCTTAGAGCTTTTGACTGTTTACATTAAATTTTGAACTAAAAAAAAAAGATTTCACTTCATCCTTGGATTAGAACTCACAACCACAAGCACACAGGTCTTAGTGTTACCAGACAAGCCATCCTGACATTCCTCTGCAAACATACTTTCTTGGTGTTTTTAAGTTCTGTTTTTGGTCTAAAGTTTTAAAAGTGTGTGAACTTTACTTCATTGTAAGATTAGAACTTATAACGTCAGAGATACAAGTCATCTTCTAGTGGAATGAGATACTTGTCTTCATGCTCTTACTCTAAATTTCTTGGTTTCTTGGTCAGAGTTTTTCAAAATGTATCGGTTGAATTACGAGGACAAACTGTTTGATCCTTCATCAGTTGACTTATTTCATGTGATCCTCTGTCTCTGTCGGGCAAATGACCATCGCTGAAGGTGGTCCAGTGGACAAGGACTTAGCATCAACACTCACAACATCGTGGGTTCAAATCCCACTGGAGATATGTGTCTACTAGAGTGTGTGTCTGTCTCGGTGTTTCAAGAACAACAAACCAATCCCAAACTAAACCTTGTTTGCGTAATTTCAACATCATCATCAACTCTGCAATAATGGGAGGAAACAGCTAGCCTTTAAAAAGCCTCCAATGTGCTAGCTAGCATTTTTTTGGACTAATGTCAAGACAAAAAGATAACAAGACATGAGCAAAGTCATACTTTAGTATGTCGTCAAAAATTTGACAATAAAGTCATAGTATAGTATGTTGTCCAAAATTTGACAAAAAAAGTCATATGTCAAAATTTGACTGATATGAGTCTCAAAAATGCCCTTAGCTTTGAATGTGAGTATGATTAGACAGGTAAACTGCATGTTACACAGTATCTTTAAATAAAAGGTTTGCTTTCAACTTCAGCTAAAGTTAATGTGATGCTTTGTGTCTGAATCAGTCAAGTCATTTATTTGATAGAGGGGCTGGTTTATGGATGTTTATCACTGATTTATATTGTTGTTTGTCCCACGGCTGTGCGGAAAAAAAACAACTTGAATTTTATCTCTTACCAAAGTACATTTACATTAAAGATTTAATATTTTTCTTGATTCATAATCTATTTAATCTTGAGGGCAATCAAGGAATTGTTTGGCTGTACACAGTCATAATGATGTACGCTGTTGTGTTTCAAACACTTCTGGACACACAACGCAATGTTTATGGTTTCATTCATTTTAAATGAATGTCTTACAGCAAACATTAATGTAACCATTGCTGGACACACAGCCACTGTAGCAAACACTGCTTGAAGAAGTCATATATTATATTAATGACCTGTAAGACATTTGAATGCATATCATTTAAGCAAAACTGTTGAACTTACTGGGGCATGATTCAGGCAGTTTGACTCTCTCACAGGTCAGTGGTTCACATTATATGTCACATCATTGTGAATGTTTCATTTTAGGGCAAAAAAAGGTTGCTAGTGTTGCTTTAAGGTTATATGATTTTATACTTTAACAAAACATGATTTAGATCACTGGAGTTCTACATGGTCCTATACTGGGCCCAATACCTTTTATGTTTAATGTCCCTGCAGGACCAGGGTTTAATTAAGTTAACTTGGGGAAATATGTTTTTACCACAGGGAGGGGCTAATAAAAGAAGACACCTGATATGTTGAGTAACTGGAACATGTGTATTTAATGCATTAGCAGATAGCACTAAGATGTGTTTTCAATAGGCTTAAATCTCCATTTTTATTATTGCTATAGATTGTAATATATTTTACAGTTGTCTACATTACTGCTAATCTCCTCTGGTCATTAGACCTTTGTGATAAAGCAAATAATAATAACAATAATAATAATAATACTAAAAAAAAAGATTTGTTGGAACCTTCTACTATTACCAAAAGGTCCTTGCCTATACAGCCATTCTCCATACAGCTTATGTTGAATGAAGGTAATTATTTAAATTTTATTTTTAATTTTATTATTATCGTTATTATTATTATTATTATTATTATTACTACTAGTAGTAGTAGTAGTAATATTTTGTACATAATTTGGGCAAATAAGGATTTGTTTTGTACACAATACACTTTGTATTTATGCTACATAACCTGTTATTTACTTATTTATTCATTCAGCCATTAAAAGAATGAATATAATAACAACATGGCTATATACAGCTGAACATAAATTACATTAGTTTGTTTCATCATTACCAACAGGAAGGACCCTATTATTTTTGTTGACAGTTGTAATTAACTTTATAACAATGAGGCAACATTAATAGGCTAAGTAATCATCAGGAAGATATATGGTGACTGTACTGTATGTGGGACACACTGTTCAAGGATTCTTTAATATTTGCTGAGCTGTGTAGAGAAGAGGGGAATCCCCTCTGTTGTGGAATGTCTTGTTTTCAGTTTATAAAACCACACATTAAGCCTCCTGACCAAACAGAGAGATTGTTTATACAAATTGCAACAAAGTCATACTCAGCGATAGTATTCACTGATAAATGATGGAGCTGCAACATTAAGCAGGATGTGTTAAAACCAGTGCTTCTCAAACTTCTTATACCAAGTACCACCTGAGAAATAGAATTCTCTTGAAATAACACCATTATCGCCAATGGTGTGAATAGGCCGAGCAAAGTCAGCTACAAACTTAATAAGATAATTTATTCTCTCATCATCCTCCTCTTCCTCACATATACTTCACACACTGGTATAGTGCAATTAGATTAGGATGGTGACGGTGACTTTAATTCTTATTATTTTGTTATTTCTTTAATTTTCTACGCACTGCAGTCAACATTCCTCAATATACAGAACATTATTTCTGATTTTTCTCCAAGTACCACCAGAGAGATATTGGGTACCACTGGTGGTAATTGCACCACAGATTGAGAACCACCGTGTTAAAGTATGAATCAGGATAATGGTTCTATCCAACAGCTTGCTTTTATTTTATTTTTTCCAGATTTTTAAAAGATTTGGATTAGCGGATCAGTATTAGTGCTTGTATCAATATTTGTATTAGTAATTGCAAGATGCTAAACAGCTATAAACCTGTCTTGAAACTGTTGCCTATTATACAAGCCCTTCCTTGTAGTCTTTTAGGAATTACTTGCTCTCCCTCTCCCTCCCACAGACAGGAAAGCACACACACACACACACACACACACACACACACGCCTGTCACAGTGAGCCAGTCATCCTGTAATGGCTGCCACTGCTCATTGTTCACATCCTGCTTTGTCTTCAGCGCCATTTTGACTCCGTGGGAGGAGGCGCAGCTAGTTAGCCTCACATACACACACACTGAAGGCAGCGAGTTAGCCAGCCATGCTAACACACACTTAGATGCACATCCACCACTGGCTACTAGCCTCATAATGGCAGTGCTAAAACACATTCACATGCTCACATGCCGTTAACACATACACACTGCAACAAAATGAGTGAGAAGCTAAATTGCTACATCTAGTTAACCAGCTTGTCTGCTGTTTTAGGGCTAAATATGCTAACCCAGTGTGTGAAAGAGACAAAACACACACTTTGGCCTCAGACAGTTTCCCTCCTTTTTATCTGTTCATTTTCCCCACCAAAGTCAGCGTTATCTCTGAGTAAACACTCATGAGCTGTAACACACTGGCCAATACACTCCTGCTATCAAGCTACATGCTAATGCTCTAAAGTAAACACACACAGACACCGGATAAAAGTAACATGTAATGTAATGTAACACACAGTCAAGTATTCTAACCTGGCATTTGCATTCACTTTGTATGAGGAGCCACAATCAAATTTCATATGTAGCCTAATATTAATATAATATATGAAAATAAGTAAAGTGGGGGGTTTTTCACCATAGTGAAAAACTTTGATAAAACACAATAAAAAAACTGACATTATATGAAACTATACTTCAGTATGTGATTAAATACACTTTACCACTTTAAATGTCACTATTAAAAAATCTTCATACTGTTATATAACTGTTATAGTTAAGCCTAAAGGCTACTTATACTACTTCTATTATAAAATGTGATTTATTATAAATGGTTTTATTTTATTAAACTAATTATAAGTCATAATAGTATGAACTAAAACCTGAACCTCTTTAATATTTACTGCACGTCATCCATATTTTTTTTGTATTATAATATTCAGAGTTGAGTCAAAAGCCATAAAACAAAATAACATGGGGCACATCATAAATGTTTGTATGTTTTATTATTATTATTCCACTATGAAAATATATATACAATAAATAATTTCGATTTTCACTATTAAACAATCTCAATAAATAAACTAGGGTCTAAAAGTCGGGTCATCAGCAGGGCGTCCCTCTCTTCTTGTCTCGCAGAGAGGGAGAGAGAGAGAGCGAAAGAGAGAGAAAGAGTGAATTCATTCTTCAGTTCAGATTTTTCTAAAAATCAGTCCAGCTTTATCTGCGCCTACAGACTCCGTGAACAGTTCCTGAGAAGTTATTAAGGGATCATGAAGCTGCACCAGAATGGACTAGAGGAACACACACACACACACACACACACACAAACACGCTCACACACTCTCTCACACACACACAAACAGTGTCTCACTCTCGAACACACACAAAAAAACACCGATAAGGGTTATTAATGTCAACCAAAAGAAAAAAAAAAAGGTAATAAATACCTGAAATCTGAGAGGAAAAAAGAACAGGGAGGAAAAAAAATCCACGTTTCAATTAAAAAAAAAAACTCCTTCGATGTTTATATTTTAAACGAAAAAGAAAATAATAATGCATCTTTAAATCTACATCATATCCGCAGAAAGTATAATTCAATACGCACATAATTGTCATTCAGAATTGTGTCAGGAATGTTGCCGAGAAGCTTTTTTAATTTATAAAACAAGAGTCCTCGTCACCGCCGCCGCCCGATTGTTCATCCACACAGGCCGGGCCGTCCACACTCTCCTTTTTGTGTTTCTATTTTTAAGTTTGAATTTGTAATATTTAAGTTGTATTTGTCACGTTTGCCCTCAGAAGTTGAGGTTCTGCAGGTCTATGGTGCACAGTGTGCTTGTGAACAGGTCGAAGTCCTCCTCGGAGAAATCCACCGGGCTGTCCAGTGAGCTCTGCAGGCTGGGAGACAAACACGCGTCCCCGGCGAAGAAGGTGAGGTCGGGCAGCGCGGAGGAGGAGGATGACGATGATGAGGCGGCGGCAGGAGCAGCAGAGGAGGCGCTGGAGGTGATGGAGATGTCCCGCTGCTCCGAGAATGAAGAGTCCGCCACCGCTGTTGCTGCTGCGGGCAGAGCCTCCACGAGGCCCGGGTTGTCGGCGGAGTTCGTGTTGGGGAACGAATGCGGGGACGCAGCGACGTCAGATGTGCCGGATTCCGCGGGCAGCTGTGGGAGTTCAGGGCGGCTCAGTCGGCCTCCCTCCTCCGGCGTGGGCTGCGCATTGTCCCCGCTGTCACTGGCGTAGGCGGCGGCCGAAGATGGATCACCGCTGACCCTCTCCCCCTCCAGTGTTGCCTCCCCGGTTCCAGATGCCTCCAGTGGCTGGCTCGAATATGGAGACGAGGCATCGGCGCCTTCGAGCGGCTCGAATCCGCCCGGGTCGCTGGATTCGTGGCCTCCTCCACTGCCACCTCCACCGCCGTCTTTGTGGTGCGTCTGGCGCTTGTGTTTCATCCGCCGGTTCTGGAACCAGACCTTGACCTGACGCTCGGTCAGATCCAAAAGCGCAGCAATCTCCACTCTCCTGGGCCGACAGAGATACTTGTTGAAGTGGAACTCTTTCTCCAGCTCCAACAGCTGCGTGTTCGTGTACGCGGTGCGCAGGCGGCGGGACCCGGCTCCTCCAGCATCCAGAGCCGCCTGACTCGGGTCTGCAAAAAAAGAAGAGACAGAGAAGATTTATGTGAAGGATTTATTGTGCAAAAACCTTTTTTTATATATATTTTTTTTATTTGAGTGTTATATTCTCCTTTAACTTCAATTTGTAATCTACTTCATGAAAACCACATAAAACCTCTGTGGCCTACAGATTTATTGCGCAAAGATTTCAAGCAGAAATCCCCTCGGATCTTCTCTCTGTAATAAAACACACACTTCTCATAAAAAGTAATACTCGACACCGAACACTATATGAGCTGGTAAAATAAATAAGAGGCAAAAAGGGCGCAGATAAAGACAGATGATCGTAATGTCAGAGTGGATTTTCCCTCCTCTGTAAAGTGCAGCAGCGTGTGATCAGTAGACATGTAAGAACGAGGGAGAGAGGGGAAAATAAATACATCATGCTGCAGGGAGGAAATGTGCAAGGAAATGTGGGAATATCGATGTGGAACCAGGGTCAGAGACACAACCAGGAGCGTGGGTGAGTGTAGAAAAGGCAGGAAATTATAGGGGCCAGAATGAAAGACGAGGAAACAAGAGGTTTTTTTGTTAAAAAAAATAAAGTGGAGGTGGATATGTATAACCAATATTATATATATATAATATAATATATATGTGTAAATATGGCTATATATATATATATATATATATATTTACACATGTGTGTGTGTGTGTGTGTGTGTGTGTGTGTGAAACATAAATGAACCAACAAAAAAACCCTGAAAGCCAGTGTGTTTTGCTGTGTGGCTGCATCTTCTCTCCCCAACCCCCACCTCTTCTACACACTATATGTCCGCACGCCATTATTTTCCCACCTCAATCCAATATGGCTACCCTCTCAGTTGTGCTATGAATATATAATATCTGGCTGCTGCTGCTGATGATGATGATGATCTGAACTCACAGTACCCTATAGGGCCAGCCTTATGCAGCAGCAGCAGCAGCAGCAGCAGCAGCAATCATGTGCACATATGAAGAAAAAAATCCTCTACAAATTTGTATTGTGGAAGTTCAGACTCCAGATTGTACAGAAACAACAGGATGCTGGTGCACACACACACACACACACACACACGCACGCACGCACACACACATACGCGCACACACATATGTATAGGTAAGATTACACGTAAGTCATATATTTAAATGCATGCTGGGTCAATCACTGCAGCAGCATAATGCAGGGGTCCAGATATGGCTTCCCTGCATGTTGACACAGCATCTCAGCACACTGCACAATGCATGCTCGCACGCGCGCATGCACGCACATACACATTACAGACACACAGTGCAAGGGCAGGGGCAGAAACAGGCATTATTATCATGTATGTTGTTTAAATGAACGTTTAAACTAACACACACACACACACACAGACACACACAGACAGAAACACGCAGCACTCACATATACTGGCTCCCGCATCCCTGCATGCGTACGTATACCGACCTGTGGGTGACTCGATGCCCGCCGAAGCGTACCCGGAGGCAGTCGGGGAAGGGGAAGACGAGGCGGGCGGGATGATGGATCCACCACTGCTGGAACTGCCTCCAGGCTTGGGACACTTCTTGGAGGATTTCTTCTCCTTCATCCAGGGGAACTCGTGCGCCATCGGACCGGCCGGGGTCGCCGTGACCGGGGCAGGGGCCTGCCCCAGCGGTCCGGGCTGCTGGGCACCTCGGTGGTGCGTCTGGAGGCCATTAGTGGCGGAGCTTCTCCGGTTCTGCTGGCTCCTCGCTGCCGGTCTCGGCTGGCTGGCTGTGCAGGGGCTGAGGCTGGGGATGGTGTGCTCGAAGGGAGGCGGAATTACTGTCGACTCCTTGATTGATGAAGTTTGAAATGACTCCAGGGCGGCGGGGAAGGACGTCAGGCACTCTGCTAGGGATGGCTGGCTGTTTATAAAACCGATCTCCCTCTCGAATTCAAAATTCATAGCTCCCTCAAACCGGTTTCACCCTCAAACGGCGAGACCCCACAACAATCCCTTACCCAAAATAAAAAAAACAAAACACAAAAACAAGACACATACACACAAGGCACGGTGCGCACGCAACACACATACAACACAATATGGCTTCTTAAAAAAAACAAAAGAGAACGAAAAAAATAAAACGCACGAGCTTGCAGGGTCCCGACCGCAATGGCGTAAATGCGGTGGCTATATAATAATTGTGTATATTGGTGATATTACTAGCGTATGGGGACCAGGGTAAGCTAAACTGAAGAACTACGGGACGAAATTGCAGCCAATTCCTGGTCATGTGAGCCAAAAGAGCCAATCCGGGGGAGCCGGGGCCTGGCGAGCAGTGATGGCTGTGGGAAGAAGCAGCAGCGTTATTATTTTTTTTCCACCAAATGCTGTGGCAAAGACAAGCGCTGGGCTGCCACATGATAGCTGCTATTCTTTTGTCTTTACAGGGGGTCAGTTCTGGGGAGGAGGTGGGAAAAAAGAGGGGGAAAGTAAAAATGAAGGCTGCCCGGTCACCATGTGCGCCGTGTGGGCGCATCACGGTACCACAAAACAATAGAGCATCTCCCCCGAAATATTTTTTTTTTCTCTCTCCTCTTCTTCCATCCTGTGGGTGATGTAATGACCGTTAACATACATTAGGTGAACGGCTCTGTTTGCAATATGGCTCTTAGAGAAGAAAAAAAACAGCTCATTAATCTTATTATAAAATGTGTCACAGGCTGGAAATCTCAAAGTTAGACATATGAGGAGGAACAAATCTTGGAGAGGTTTTTAGATGATGTGGAGGCTAAAGTCAGAGTCAGATCTGAAACACATCAGAGGGAGAGACACACTTAGAATTAACAAGAAAGGTGAGAGAGGGAGGAGAGAGAAGAGCAGCCTGTTGGTGTGTAAGTGTACATCTTTATATTTTCTCTGCAGTATATTTTTTTTTACGTGTTTACTTGTTTAAACTTTTAGAAAAAAATGCACTCGTGCATTGTGCACGTATGTGTGTGTGTGTGTGTGTGTGTGTTCCAGAGAACAAGAGAAACCTAGATACCGCCTAAATATAATCAGCACCAAAAATAAGTCTCTGCACACGAGGCTCCGAAATTAATCTTGCAAGCCACTCTGTTTTTATGGTGTTTTTCTTTCTCTCCCAGTGTGTGTGTGTGTGTGTGTGTGTGTTGTTTTTGTTACCACTTTATACCTTTGCCTGGTATAAACACTGACTATTTCAGGATCAGTAATCCTCATGGAGACCAAAGTCCAATCCCAATGAGGCACAAACTCATTTGAGACGTTGGTAAAAGTGAGGATTAAGGGTTTAAGATGATGGATTAGTCATGAACTAGTTGTGGTTATGGTTAATGACAACTCTTTGGTCAGGCTTTGGTAAAATCTGCAATTGAATTGTTGTCCATGTGAAAACATATTTATTCAGATGTGTTGGAGACAATTAATATAACCTAATAGAGTAAAGGTCCAGTCCGTAATGTTTATCATTAACAATTAAATAGGATATTTCAAATTATTTTCATGAACAGAACTTTTGTCTACAATACAAATTGTTCATCCCGCAGTTGAACATGCTCTACGTCACCCCTAGAGGCCACTAAATGCTACATACTGGTTCTTTAACGTTTGAATGGGGGCGTCTTTATCATGTTTTGCATGTATTACGTCATATCACTTGAACTGAGGCTTGACTTTAAACGTAACGTTGCAAATCGAACTGTAATGTCAATATAGCTGCAAGAAAAGAAAAATATATAAAGTCACAATTTTGCAAATGACTCATTTGAAATGAACGTGAAGTCAATGCAGAGTCCTAACAAGAGTAGCTGCACAAACCTGCGTGTGTTGAAACTGTATGTTGTGTTTACATCGAGAGAGAGAGAGAGAGAGAGAGAGCGAAAGAGAGAGAGAGAGAGAGAGAGAGAGAAAGTTCATAGTGAGGTCGCTCCATGCTTCTATAAAAGAGTGTGGAAGGCTGCTACAGCAGCAGTAATAAAAATAATAATAATAATAACAACAATAATAATTAAAAAAATAATAATTTTTCTATGACTCAGGTTGAGGTTTCTGCGTACGCACATGTACTGATTTATATATACAAATTAAATGAAGATCAGGACCTGGCTGGGAGTTTAGCTGAGGATATTTTAGGGGAGGTCCTGCATGTGGAAGCCTGAGTGGGAAAAGAAGAAGAAAAAAAACAGAAGTGTGGTGATCAATCTTTCTGTGCCTGCAAAGAGTCTGACATACCCCCCACCCCCCACCTCCCACCTCTCCTTCCCTAAATAACAACCTCAAAACTCCACTCTGACCCTCCTCACTATCTCCCTGTTGTAGCTCCACGGTTTGACATTCTCGTGCGTAAATGCGCGCACACGCAACAAACAAACAAGGATTTATTGTATCGGTTCAAAAGAAAAACAAAACCAAACAGAGAAAATGAAAACAGGAGTGTTACAGCAGAGCCAGATGGACTCTTGTTTCCCATGCCGTTTGGCTTCACCCACTGACTTTAGTGGGGGAAGAAAGCGTGAGAGGAACAGGAACGTGTGTGGGAGTGAAGCAGCCATTGAGCGCGCAGAAGGCCAACACACACACTCTCACACACATTCACACACAAACACAACAGAGCACACAACAAGCTGCTGACTCGGCTCAATTTATCAAACTTTTCTCACATCATTTTATATTTTTTTCTCTTTATGTTTGTTTTTGTCGAAGTTTATTGGAACGGAACCGTCGGTCGCTTCACTGGAAACGCGGATTCATCCTCAAAATGGGAGTTTTTTTTCTTTTCGACTTATTCATGTAATACTCTTTCAAATGCGTCTTAATCTAATTATTATTAGTAATTATTAACAATTATTCAATTTATTTAAGTCTCAAGCTTTTATTTGAAAATATTTACGTTGTGTTTTAAAAGTCTTTAGTTTTGAGCTGGTGATAACTATTTTGTGTTTATTTTTTTCCCTTTAAACATTACAATTCTAAATTAAATCAACGTGAATTAACAATAACTAGCAATGATAGATTTTTGTATTTAAATGTTGTATCGACTCGCTGGTTTCCATGCAAAAAAATAATGCAAAAAAATAAAGTAATAAATAAAATAAATGTATTTATAACTTTATTTATTCAAAAAGGTTTCGTATAAAGACTGTACAACACCACATGGCTCCTAATTTTCAGAAAAGTAAAAGAGCAAAGTTATTTTAAGAACCTGTGCAGTTAAGAAAAATAACATTTATGCAGCTTATTACCAACAAAACAAATACAACAATCCAATTTGTCACACTATTGCTATTATTTTGACGTTATTATAATTATTATAATTATTAGGTCATACTATGTCAACCCATCTGACTGACCACAGAATAAGCTGTTTTATAATGGTCACGTGATGATATCGCAGTTATATGTTTACAGCTTACTCCCTGCGCTGTGTGTGTGTGTGTGTGTGTGTGTTGCACAGTAAGAGTATATATCGTGTAAAAGCCAGAGTCCTCTCAGCTGGTTTTGTTGCTACTGCTGTGGTTTGAGCCTGAGCTCCTCGTCTGATTTTATGAGGCAATAAATTAGATCCAATCTCTGCTTATTGGTGTTTTTATTGTCTGTTAGTCCAACGGAGATGTAAAGGGAAGTGCGGCCATTATTTATGGGAGCCTGATTTATGCTCACAACTTTCAAGCTGCTCCTGCAGGCCCAAGAGAGAGAGAGAGAGAGAGAGAGAGAGAGAGAGAGACAGAGAGAGAGAGACAGAAAGAAAGAAAGAGAGAGAGAGAGGAGGAAAGTGGAGGGGACAGAGACCATGTGACATCAACAGTGGACAAAACAGGAAGCACAAGATTCATCACATGTGTCTTTGTACGAAAAATAGAAACGTGGGGCTGGAGATAGATAGATAGATAGATAGATAGATAGATAGATAGATAGATAGATAGACAGACAGATAGATAGACAGACAGATAGACAGACAGATAGACAGATAGACAGATAGATGGATGGACGGACAGACAGATAGACAGACAGACAGATAGATAGATGGAGAGAGAGAGAGATGATGTGATCTGTGTGTTTGAAAGCCCACAAGATTCAGTGAGATTTAATTTAGTTTGAATCACATGCGACTCATTATTTCCTCACACAAGCAATTCCCCTATAAGAATGAACTCTTTTTCTTATTTTTCTCATTAAGAAAAAAAAATAAATCATCCAGTGGTGGTGGGGTTAGCTAGTGATATTTGTGATTAAACATACGTGTCTATGACTCACTAACTTCAGAGGGGAATGTTGCATGCGAGCTGTTTCCCACCATGTTCAGCTCCCCATGGTCTGGTTGGGAGGGTGCTAAACCCTGAATAGGCTTCATTTGGGTGACGTCATAACCATGTGACACAGTAATCCATGAAAAAACTACTGGAATAGATAATAATAGAATTTCCTCTGTTGCAATGTACATTATACTGTTCTCTGTGGGCCACTGAACAGATTGCAGTGAGCCTGTACTGCGCTCCATTTACTGTACATCGGAAGTCGAACCTGGGAACGACGTCACCTCCAGGTTCACAAGTCGCAAATGTATATTATGCTTATATTATGCTATATTATGCTATATTATGCTGTATTATGCAATGCCAGTCAATAACAACACTCGACTTGGTATGTGGCACACACACAAACAGCACCACATTAAACACTTTGACTGATTTTACACTTGAGACAAATATGACACAAGTGTAAAATAAGTTTTTGCAAAGTGGCAGTAATGTTGGGATCCTGACTTGGGCCATGTGACGTTGCTTCAGTTTCAAAATCTGAGGTTTTCTCTTCAGGAAACGTCCTGTGACTACAAATGGAACACAGCATTAGCTCCACCCTTTTGGTGCCACACCACTGTGCCTCACCCCATCAGTACCCTTCATAACATTTAACAGTTGAGATGTAAACAACAAAACTAAACCTAACTGTAATGTTTGGTGGAAACAGAGCTAAATAAAAACTGACCATAGATAAGCTACAAAACTGTCACATGACTCATGTTCCATGGATGTAAAGACCTTCTGAGTTTCGCGAGGAATGAAAATGAAGCACTTTCGGCCGCCTCCATTCATCCTCCATAACTGTATTTAACTTGTGCAGAGAAAGTGACTCTTACATGTTTTCACCAGTGACCGAGCAGACACTTTGAACAAAGATTTATATTGTGATAGTTATCAGAGGCAAAAGAGCACAAGCTGACGTCAACGATCTGGCATCACGACAGGAAACAAAGTAGCAGCAGGTCTTAGGTCACTATTTGTTTTTTGTGCATGAAATATGTTTGGCTGTCACGTTTGACTTGAGCAGTTTATCTGACATTAGCATCGCCGGCTAATAAACTGTGGTTGGTATATTTGCACTCTGCACACTCCCGCGAGCACAAACCAAGTGATTGTGTTTTATGTTGTGTTTGGGCTGGTTTTGACTAAAATGAGAAACAGAGGTTTGCTGGTTATAGATTTAGGCACAAAAGTACCTGGTTAGTGTTTAAAAACAAAAAAAAAACAGGTTAAAACTATAGCACTGTTTAAAACTTGCAAACATGACATTCCAACATTTGGCTCTGTACATAATGAGCAGATATAAATATAACAATTCCCAAGGTTTGCAGAAAAGTGAAATAGCAACATTTTCTGGACAAGCGATCACCTTCATTCAGGGTTGAGATGACACAAGGCCACTTATCCGTCAGACAACTCTCTCTGTGTTTCTCAGCAGATTTGAGATCTCGTGTCGACTCACTGCTGTGATTAGTTTAATATCAAAACATACGGAGACAACAGCAGCATTGCGCTAGCAAAGCGAGACGCTGGCAAACAGGTTGAAGTGTGACTGAAAACCATTTGAAACATTTCTGAAAAACCCAGTTGTTCAGTAGTTTGAGGGGATAAATGCGCCTTGACCCCGCCCACCCCTGTGTTGCCATGGCCACACAAACGCTCCCTCAGTCAGGTATGATAGTTTTGCTTCACAGGGCAAAAATAAAAATAACGTTACATGGTTTCTCTTCACAAAGACCAAACATCATCGACAAAGAAAATAAAGTGAACTGCAGCTTTAACGTGTCGTTGAGGGTTAAGATGTTTCGTCATCATGAGCATTTCCAGTTGATGATGCTGCTCTTTGCAACAATACTGACATCAGTTTCAGACAATAACGGTTTAAAAGTCACAAAACGACCACATCTAAGATTCAGGAGCTGCATTTTGGTGCCTCAACCATCACCTAGTGGTCAGACACATGTATACAACACATCACATACATAAGGTTTAACAGTTACTAATAGTACTAAATGATTTGGATGCAATTATATTCATGTTAGCTGTCGTTTTTGGACTCAACTTAGTTTAGCAGGAATATTATGTTTGCCGAAGTTGATGATGAACCAAAAATAAGCATCTTTAAACGTGTTTTGTTTGGTGTACGCCAAGAGCAACTCAGCAGTGCAAAGGATTATTTGTATGTTGTACGTTGCCATGGCAACCAGCAAGACTGGCATCGGCAGGTATTCACCTAACAGTGAGGAAGTTATAGGTCACGAGTTGCCAAAACCCTGACTCCTGACAAGCTTTAAAAAAAGTGACAATAGGTCTGAATAACATAACCTTTTATTAAAGAATCGTTCGACAGACAACTCTCTCGACATTGAAAGAAAAGGAAGCTACAAATGACAAAAAAGAAGTTGTTTTTTTTTCTCCAAAAAAGACGCATTCTTCTTTTTATCCCAGCTAATAGTTTGTCTAACTTTTCTGACTATGCGAGGATAGATCACCAATCCCCATCCTCGCCTTTTTCCTTGTACAAGCCAAGACATTTATGTACAAGGGTCATTATAGGAACATAAAAACTACTCATTTTCTTCTAAAATACAAGAACTAAAAAATGTAACCTCAGTACAATGGACAAGAAGAAACACAACGTTGTTTTTTTTTTCTTTCATAACAGGTAAATACTAAAAAAGTACAGTATTTTTTTCCTCGATATAAATACATGAAGGATAAATAATAATACAAAACAGAAAGTCTTTTTTTTAAACTGTCTATAACAAATAAATATTTAGATATGAATGTTCACTTGAACACACATTGGCGAAAAGACGCTTTGATTGGAGGGCCTTCCGTCTTCAAAATAAGAATTTATCATTATTATCGTCATCATTTTTTTTTTTTTTACCTTTAACCATCAAAATGTAAACTCTAAGTGCAATAATGATGCCCAGGTGTGAAAAGCCTTTGTATGGATCTGCATTTTAAAAACAACCGGTTTATTCCCAGAACGCCAGTGACTGCAGTGTCGCTTATTTACCAGATTTCTTTGTTTGTTTGTTTTAACACTGCATGAAAGTGTGTGGCCACAAACCGCCACCACTGACCGTTCACAACAAAATGAACTCGGTTGCCTTTAAACATGTGTGATACACACCAGCTCAGATTCCTGGGACATGCATTTTTGTTCAAATATATATACCCTGTATCCACGTTAAAAAAGTCAAGATATGTGAGAACAGAAGGGGAAAAAACAACAACAAAACATTGGTGTGGCGCTAATGTAAGTGAGGCCTTCCAAAGAGAGAGAGAGAGAGAGAATGAGAGAGAGAGAGAGAATGAGTGAGAGAGAGAGAGAGAGAGAGAGAGAGGGGGGCAATGACTTGTCCAAACATAAATAAATAGTGTTCTCCACTCTTATTATTTACCCTGTGTCGATGATGTGCTAAAATAAGAACATTTTAAATTTCTCTTCCATGTCCTTGTGTGTGTGTGTGTGTGTTTGAAAATGTGAATAGCCGAGCTGTTTGAAAGGAGGCTAGCTTAGCATTGCTATTGTGTTTGTGTGTGTGTGTGTGTGTGTGTGATTATAGCTAACATAGCTTAGCCCACGTGTGTGTCTCTAGCCTAAATTTGTAGCTGCATAAACCCTGTTAGATCATGGTATGAGTGCATGTGCATTGATGAGAATGTGAGGGTTTGGGGGGGGGGGGGGGGGGGGGGGGCAGAATTGGGGGGGTGTTTCGCGGGTGTTTCTGCCTCCATCAGAAACCATGTGCTGGCTGCTGCTGCTGCTAAAGACAGTGGTGATTCAGTGTGGACTGACTGACAGAGACGGACACACGACAGGAGACAGAATGAGACAGGGGGAAGGTGGAGACCGTCCAGTGATTTCTTTTCCTGTGCCCTATGTTGGACCTGATGGGGTATCAGAAGACACAGAGGAAGTCTGTCAGCTCCAGCCAAATAGAAATATATATAAAATTCATATATAAATGTCTCCTCCTCCTCCTCCTCCTCCTTTGTAGCTGATGGAGAGGCATGGCCCTCCTCATAGCTCAGCCCCGGCTGACAACAACATGTGTTGCCTGCAGGGCGAGAGACCTCTGCGTCATAAATCTACCCACCTCGTTAACTGCCCATTAAAGTCTCAAACTATTTCATTTACCAGGCGGGAGAGCTCTTTGAGGATGTGTGTGAATCTTACAGTTGGGGGAGGAGGGTTTTATTATCAATGTACACTTTTAAACCACTGTTTTTAACGGCGTCATTACAAGCCTTTTTGTTTACTACATTCTAGAAGAACTACTGCAGCAATTTAAGCAACAATCATCCAGTTGTCCATAATCCAATATGTTACCAGTCCTAAATATTTATGATGCCATGTAACGTTAACAGAGGTCATGATACGGTATTTGTCATCACTTCACATAGGTGCGTTTTAGAACTATTTTAAAGATGCAATATGTAACACTCCACCCTACAAGATGTCAGGAAACAAATATTACCACTGTAAGTACTATTATTACTAATTGATACAATGAAAAACAAAATGGTTGACAAACTTATAAAGAAATGCTTCAGCTGCTAAAACTAATTAATTAATTAAATTTCAAGTTAGCAAGCTATGTCAAAACAGTTACTTTAGCTTGAATTGACTTAATTAATTGAATGATTTCTTTTGTCAGTGTATTTCTGAACAACAAAAGCTTGTTCTTTGGCTAAAAATAAGTGTCATATAGGTAGCGAGATATGACAGGGTTAATACTGGTGTGGCATCTCTGCAACATAGCTATGAGTTGGGAAATGGCTTCAACATGACTCCACACTAGCCCGCCTTCTAGACTGGTACATCAAATCAACAAACATGTCTGTTTCTATGATCATGATCACTTTTGTCTAACATGCTGATGCCTCACTGTGAATACTAGTGGCCATTTTGTACCTTTACAGTAACGTGTTTTAAATGCTGGCGTTTGACTGTGCTGTCATTTTATGAAAATATCACAATTGAAATTTCCATGTCGTACAGAGAGTGATAAGTCTGTGCCCCAGTAACACAGAAGGACCTCTATTGTTGCACATAAAGGGATTGTGTTAAAATTGAAAAATAAATTACGACTAAAAGTAATCACTGAGGATTTCCCCTTAAACTTTAATTAGATTGAAATCAGCCTGTTATTTGATGGGGAGTAAAACAGATGAAATACTTGTTACCCGTATGATAAAATACGGGTTACGGGTTATGATTAAAATAGTCGAGTTTAAAATTTTGGTCCAAATAAGAAAAAATAAATCTCTGAATATTCGCACCATTGGTTTAAATGTTTGTTCCTACATCATTTCTTTGTGGGCACAACATTTATGGATTTTATGTACTGCTGATCCTAACCTACAGGCAAAATGTCTGTTCAGTCAAATTAAATGCACTTTGAAGGCAACAATGGAAGCTCTGACTTGATGAAGCACTGTATGAAGGCGGTAAAAAATAGGGCGTGACTTGCAAACACCAAAACACTGATTGTGCCCAAGGAGCACAGGACAAACCACTGGACGGCTCATGTCTGTCTCAATTTGTCTCCCCTGTCGTCCCATTGCAGCGCTACAATCCCCACATGTTAGTTAGTCTGTTAGTGAGTCACATCATGTTACTTGTTCTGTGTTGTCTTCACTATTCCCTACGTTTGTTCCAAACCTGCTACAGGTGAGTGAGCTTGGGTGCTTCCTGGATTCTGCCCTGAGTCGAGGTGTGGTGCGCTGACAGCTCAGTGTACGTGGGATGTGGGGGCGGGTCACACGTACCCGGAGGCCCCACTCCACCCACGTGGTGCTGGTTGGCGGCCGACATAGGCCCTGCGCCATTGTAGTCCATTGTTTGGTGGTGAGGTGGCGTGGGGCCCAGGTGGTTGAGCCCATAAATGGAGGGCCCCGAGCCAGGCATGGGTTCCACATAGCTGCCACCCCCCACATAGACTGGACTGGCCTGCATGTTGGTGGGAGTCCCATAGCCAGCACTGTTGGCCTGCACAAGGCCGTGGTGGGGATGAGGGTCACCGTAGTCCGGGTCTGGGGCTCCATACTTCTGCTGCGAGGGACAGCCCTTCATGGGGACATTAGAGTAGGCAGTGGACATGGAGTAAGAAACACCCTGGTGAGGCTTTCCAAAAGACGGTGGAGATGGGGTGTCATAGCCTGCCCCACCTCCCCCTCCCATGGGGTGCATTGAGTTGAGGAAGCTTGCGGAAGACTGCATGGTGAGGGGTGGGGAGCCCGTCGGCGAGGGCCCTCCAGAGCTGGAGCTCAGGCCCTTGGACTTCTGGTCCTTCTTGTACTTCATGCGTCGATTCTGGAACCAGATCTTGATCTGGCGTTCAGACAGGTTCAGCATGTTGGCCATCTCCACGCGCCGCGGCCGGCACAGGTAGCGGTTGAAGTGGAACTCCTTCTCCAGCTCAACCAGCTGGGCGCTGGTGTATGCCGTACGAGCCCGCTTGGACGACGCCGACGATCCGCTGGTGGGACTCTTCTCCCCACTGCTACCGCTCTCTGCGCCTCCTGATGCTGAGGACAGAGAGGAAAACATTACACTTAGACAGTGTAGTTAAATCACAAACAAACAAAAAACAAAACAATCTATTGGGTCTTTTACATAAATATTGGGAGATTTACTAAAAAGATAATCTCACCCCTGCATCACCAGAAACAAAATGAGCCACAGGAAGAAGGAAGCAACGCCACAGCGCTCAATGACCATGTTACACTTTACCATTTTAAATCTCTTACTTACATCCGTTGTTGAAACTCAACAGCAAGTAAACTATTGATTTATTCTAATAAAATTGAGCGTTGTCTCAAGATGGAAAACCTCGCTAAAGTCGCTAAAAAACATTCATGCTAATGGCTATCCTAAGGACATTGTGCCAGAAATGATGCCGTAGTTTAAATCGCCGCCAAAACTCAAGCAGACAAAGAAGAGAGTGTCTTGCATTCCCACTAATGCTGATCAGAGCCAAAAGCCAGTAAAGTCACATGGGCACTGAGTCATCTGACCCAGAAGTAAATACTGATTAAACACATTTCCCCTGTTCATACCTGAGACGACATGGATTTCCATATATACCGCATAATATTACAGGTGGTAAAGGGGGGGGTGGAGTCGAAATGAGGTCAAATAATAATGAAATAAAAAAGACAGAGCCAGAAAACTAGAGAGAATCAAACCTAATCAGCCTGCATGCTGGAGAAAATTGAAAGCATTTAGATTCTTAATAAAACCTGAGGGGGGTCCAGGCAGGCCAGCTGAATTATACCTTCATATTAGTTGTCAACACTTCATAACAGTGGCAGTTATTAAGAGGCCGAGGCCGAGGCGCTGGCCGAGGGCGACTAAATTGCATCTCGGCTGGAAAGACATCACTTCCCTCCTTCCTCCCTCCCTCCCTCCCTCCCTCTCCATCCTGGCCTCCCTTCAAACAGCAGCACCAGCTGCGATACAAGGACGGCGAGCGTGAACTGAGTCTGACCTGCTCTCACTTCACTCCGCTGCCTAATGAAAGTCACTTCAGCAGGGAGCTGTTTGTCTGAACATACGCACATCCACTGTACTCAGCAGCAATGTTGGGGGGAAAAGATTGTATCACACCTTGTAGTGTTACTTTGTCGCTTGAATAAAGTGAGTGTGAACAACTGGAATGTTACTCTCAGCAGGAATCAAATCATTTGAGTCATCTAAATCCTCAGTGTAGTCTCACAGTTACACATTTACTTTTTCTTCCTCAAGTATTTGAGGGCAAAACCTTCACCAGGAGGAGGAGCAGGTGTCCATCGAGCAGCAGACCACAGTTTGAGGTATTGGAAATGTTTTACTTGTAGAGGAACTAGCTGCAGGATTTCCACCCTAATTTAACAGCTTCAGAGTCATTGTCATGGTTAAGTGGCATGTTGCAAGATTAGGGCCTCACTAAGTCTCGGGTCTCCCACAACCCATAGCTGGGTGGCTTTAAGATCTAGGCAGAGATAGCGTTATTTTAGATGTTCATCACGGGAGAGTCGGCGATAAAGAAGCAGAGAAATGACTGTCTGACTGAGCGAGGGGCCACACACAAGTAAACATCGGACCAGCCTTTCTTCAAATGGCCAGAACTGAACTGAGAACTTAGAGGCAAAGTAAAGCGACAGGCATGGCTCCACAACTCATGCTCATCGCCACCATTAAAAACAAATGCACATGGAGAGGGGAAGGGAGGAGGGTGTCAGCGATGTTTTTACAATGATGAGGATAAAGCATTAGAAGGGATGGATATTTATGGTGGTGTTGCAAAAATATGTACTCTGAAACTGTAGGGGAAGAAAAAAGCAACCAGACCTGTTCTGTTATGCACGTATGTGGACAAATATACCAGTAAACTGTGCAGAAATTCATGATTGCACCATACCATCCTGGAGTTAAAATAGCAGCTGATGGATTGAATAATGATGAGAATAGATATAAATCTTGGCTAAAATATGCTAATATGTAACAATTAGGACAGAAATGTCAGCAAATGTCAGGTGTACCTAATGTACCTAATAAACTGACCAATGAATATACATTCCAAGGCTCAAACTCAAAACCAAACAACAGCATTTTAGTTTTGTCCAATGTTGTTTTCTGTTCTAAATGCGTTTGATATTAAAAATAACTAAACTTGGTGTTTATAGGAGTCACGACAGTGTAATAATGACAGAGCGAGAGCGAGTTTGCAATATGTTTATACTATTAATAGATGATGCAGTAGCGCTCGGAATAAACCAAGTTTCTATCTCTATATAACTCTATCTGTGAGTTGACTCGTTTACTTCCATGAACAGAAAGAGAGAAAGATGAGAGTGGTCGCCATGGAGTCATCCGTCTCTGAATGGTTGTCTAAAACTGTCATCAATAAACAGACTAATCTCCTCTCAGCACTCTGTCCAGTCAACTGAAAGACCATCAAAGACTCATATTCAGTGCTTTACTTTCCTCGCTGATTACTATCAGCTCCAATAACAGCATCTTTGAGCTTCACTGACTGTATTATTTATCGCACATGAAGATTTTATTCAAATCTATCATTTCACGTATCTGCTTGTCAATTTTTGCTCTCTCTCTGAAATCTGGCCGTGATAAGCAATTGTACATGACACTTAAATCCTTCCTGTTTATATCGTCTTCCCTTTTACTGTGGGTTTCCAACGAGGCGAGGGGAAGAAGAAGGGGAGAGGGTAAGAAGAGGCGCGACAGGGAGATAAAAGACAAGTAGAGGTGTAGGTGGAGAGAAAATATGGGAAGATATGAACGTAAACAAAGAAGTAAGGTTGTGGCTGCTGGTTATCCAGATCATCCTTTCACTGATTGCTGCTGTAATCAGCTGCTCGGTTGAGTGTCAGTGTAAAGACATAATGCCATGGAAATGTTTAGGGTGCTTTTACTATAAAGCTGCTGCCAGAGATGTCAACTTCTGGCAAATTTCCCACTCAGTGCTGATATTAGCAATCTCCTCCCTCTGTCAAATCATCAATGTGTTGTCTAACACAGTAGATGAGTGACCGTGTCAGGATATCAAGCCATTTAACACCGATTTTAGAGCATGTATAAGGTGGAACATAGAATATAGAATATAGAATATGCAAAGCGCTCACAACATTTCAGGCACCACTATAGTTTGGACTGTTCCATTCACAGGGACAAACTCAATAACTTTCACTGAGAACCGCTTTTTAAAGAACAATCATCAGCCTGAACAGGGACTTGAACCCTGGACCCTCAGATTAAAAGTCTGATGCTCTACCGACTGAGCTACCCAGGCTCTGAAGACCAAACAGATAGATATTACTTCTAATCTTGCAAGGTGTGGTCAACGAGGCTGCAAACAGTAAACAGTGTTGCAGTACCACCACAACTGACTTCACCTTGCTGTTGTTTGTCAACCATGCAATATGTTCTAGAGTGTCAAGAAAACCCACACCAAGTTGTTTTTACATTTAGACACATGTGTAACAAAAAAAAACCCTTGCAGAGCAAAGTTGATTAAATTAAACCTAAACTATGCTAAGCTACGCTAACCAGCCACGTAATACTGTAATACTGCAATGTTTTCCTTTTTCTAACATATACAATGTCTTTTTTTTCCATTTGGGGGGATTCATTAACAGCAGTGAGCTCATCAGTAGGGGGGTTGGTGGGAGGTTTGTCACAGCACTGACTGAGATTCACATTCACATCCAACTGAAGGCACTAAACCAGTATCACCTTTCATGTATGCTCTGAGTGTCCAAACATACAGCTGTGTAATAATGTATATTGTGCAAAGGTGGTGTTGACATTAACAACGCTGTGAATGATGACTACACAAATACATTAAAGTGGGCCTCTTTGCATTAAGGCTAGGGTGGGTAAGTCTGGAAAAGCCCGCGATAGCAGGCTACACTCCGACAAAATGGAAAAGGACACAAGGACACGTCCCACCCTCTCCCGTCGGCTCTTCTTGTCAACACCTGCACATTTTGGCCGTCCTTTCTCTGTGACTCACTCGCTAACATCATCTCTTTGTCAGCAGTGTGCACCTCTCTGGTTTGTTGTGAAGACTCAGTGTCACACGCTGCGAGAGAAGGCGGGTCAGTTAGTGACAGACAGGTGCGCCAACCAGTTATTCCATATGGTCACACTTGGCCTTATAGAAAAGCTTAAGGAACAAAAGAGCTAATGGAAAAGGCAGTAGAGAGACGCAGCCTATTGTTTCTACCATTGTCTGCCTCTAAAGCTACTTACTATTTCCTATTTCCTACTTCCTACTAACTACTTCCTTCTTAATATGTCCTACTACCATCGTTTCCAAATGCAATGGAAGGAAGGACAGGGAAACTGTATGGTCATTGAGTGGAAACTAGCTCCTTGTTTCATTGTTGGGGTGGATGTCTGGGGAATGACTGAACACACCCAAGAATAGAAGTAACAAAGTGTACCTAAAAGAGCACAAATGCTGGCTACCACCTGAGAAAATACTGAGCTCTTAAAACACACTGGTGTAAATAGGCCGAGCAAAGTCAGCTCCAGACTTTTCACAGGAGGCAGATTTACTCTCTCATCATCCTCCTCTTCCTCATTTATTCTTCACACACTGGTGTAGTCAAAATAGATTAAGGTTGAGCAAGAGATGAGGTAACTCTAATTATTATTATTTCATTGAATTTCTTTTTTTTTCAAATTAGTTTCAATTTCTACACACTCTGGTCAAAATCCCTCAGCTCTGCTCTTTGTGTAGTAAAACTGCAAACAAAATAACCTTTGTAAAGGGCTTTTTTTAAAGGAATATGGCACAGATTAGCTATATTAAGGAACATTATCCAAGGGTTTTTCCTATTCTGGTGGAATAGTCTAGTTTTGTACCTCTGTTTTTGAGTCATGTTGATTACATCATAACCCTGTTTTGTTTCTTTTCTCTTTTTTCCCCAGACAATAGTATTCAGTGACAACTATCAAGACATGGAGAAGAGAACAAGCATTTTGCAAAAAAACATAACGCCTCTACCTCTACCAGTAGCTAAAGGATGTATGAAGGGTTGATTTGTGGACGCGTCAGAGTGATGTTATTTCTTTACTATTTTCTGAGTGACCTGCAATAGCGAGAGCTTTCTTCATGAAGAAGCTGCTCATACTTTGCACCATCTAAGCTGCCATGTTTACGTGGGAAGATGTATAAATACTGAAGGTCCACCAGCAGCACTGGCTGATTAAAAAGCTGTGGATCAAATCAGAGCAGTGCAGACCGACCCATCAGATCAACCATTTACCGCTGGTCATCTCTCTGTCTAATCCAGCTCCTGTGGAAACCTATTTGGCCATAATAGTCTGAGAAACCTTTAGCAATCCCCTGGGGACGTGGGGCTTGAAAGAGGATGTTGATAAGAGAGGTGAAGAAAGAGGGATGTGGTGATGGGATAGAGAAGGCGGGATAATAGGTGGGAAGACACTAATGAGGGAGGAAAATGAAGGAGGAAAGAAACGGGTTCTGCTGTGCTATGTTGTTGCTGTGGTATTATTGTGTTGGGCAGAGACAGACAGACAGACAGACAGACAGACAGACGGACAGACAGATAGACAGACACAGGTGTAATGGAACACACCGTTGCCAGAGTTGTTGCTGGGTGAACCGTTTTTCTGCTTGGTCGCCTGCCGGCTCTCTTTCATCCAGGGAAAGATCTGCTTGGCCATAGTCGGGTTGGGGGGCAGTGAGGAGGACGACGATGATGTTGAGGAGGAGGAATTGGACGACTTACTGGGGGCTGATTTGGAGGCTGCGGAGGCCCCGTTGCTGCCCCCCGGCTGCTGAGCCCCTGTATTACCAGTGTTGGGATTTGGGGGCAATGGAGGGGACACTTGGGAGCTGGGGTGGTGCTCAGGTGGCAGACTGGGCCTCATGCAGCTGCCATTCAGCTCCTTGGTCTTGGCTAGCTGCTGCTGCTGCTGCTGCTGCTGCTGCTGCTGCTGCTGCTGCTGGCTACTGCTACTGCCCAGTGACTGCAACGAGCAGGCAGAGCGTTGGTACGAATCCACATCCAGATGGGTCGCCGACTGGAAGGCCGGCTGGTGGTGGGACACTGGGACCGGGGCATCGTAGCCCCCAAAGCCGTTGGCGGCTGCTGCCGCCGCTGCCGCCCCCTGCACCTGATAGGACGAGTAGCCACCAAAAAGCGTCGAGGAGTTGTCGTAGTACGTTGTCTTCTGCATTTCTGAGAGAAGTGGCGGCGTCTGCTTGCAGTGCTCCGGTCCTTGCTGAAAACCACTGCCGGAAGACCATTTGGTACCGGGGGTCACGTGACGGTGTCTCTCCAACGGTCCCCTGCAATCTGACCTGAAAGGTTAGGGAGAGACAGAATAAAGAAATGAGAGCGATAAATCCATCTTCCTCCAGTGAAAGGCGCCATGACATGAATAGAAACCACTGCTTTTCTTTGCCTCACCCCTCCCCCCCCCCCCAACCCCACCCCTCCTTACCCTCCCCCTCCACCCTGAGCCCAGTGCACAGCCTGCAGATGCTCTGATGGTGGGGGCACAAGGAGGGCAAACTGTGTTCTCTGTCTCATGGGCTTATGAATGTTTCCATAGAGATGCTACATTAATTCACACAGTAATTATCAGTTATTGTTACTTTCCTATGACCATTTTTGTTGTTAGTATTTAAAAGAAACATGTTTAATAGTGGGTATTTGTGCATTATACTTATATATTACTACTACTACTACTAATCATAATAATAATCATAACAACAATATTTGGTTGTTACAACATTATTAGGGCCCACTTTCTGAGTAATTAACAAATCATAATTTTATCATCAATTATCATCATAATTCATCCAAGTTTAATCCACCTGTTTCACATTTTCGTATAAAAAAAATGAAACAGATCGTTGTATCATAATTATTTTCAGCGTTAATTGTTGGGAATGCTGAGTCAGCAGTTACATTTATAGTTTTCCTGTTTTCTTTATTATGATTATTATTATTATTAATATTATTATTATTATTATTACTACATTATAGGGTTAGTTATTTCCTTTTCTTGCTCAGTCTCATCAACAATTCCTCAACAATTAAATGTATACATCAAATTATTCAGCTCGTTCAGGACATTGTTGATATTATTTCTTTTATTTTTCTGAGTTTCACAATTTTTATGTTTTTTCTCATGCATTTTTATTTATTTTGTTTTGTTTGTTTTTCTGGCACGTGTTTGCAATAAATCGCTACCCCACCCACAGTTTTTTTCTTTTTCCACGCTGGTGTCGTGGAGTAGTTTTGTGTGAACGTGGGCCTGTGTGTATGTGTGTGCGTGTGTTGCACGTTCAGCGTGACTGATGTAGGTAGCCTATTTCTGTCAACCTCTGCCTCCCACCTATGATTTAGTGTATTCCGTCTGCTCGCCTGTTACCTCACTCATTCTGGAATCTGTCTTCGATCATTGCTGGGGATATTCCTATGTGTATTATTTTTATTTTTATTTTATATTTAACAAATTATAAAATACATTTAACTCTATTAGTACACACAATTAGGTGGTTAACAAAACGGTTTAATGTTCATATTGGCATAGTGATAAGTAAGAGTCACATCTTAATTAAACATAATTCAAATGGGGGGGATATGTGTGTATATATATATATATGTATATATATAATCTGACATGTTGAGGAATTAAAATTAAACATGAACTCTTATAGACAAAAGATGCCAGCGCGAGATAAGGGGAGAAAGAATCCAAGGAAGAGGCTTCACGAGTCGGTGATCCATTAGGGTCGAGCGGTCAGAGTGCTCTATCATAGCTCCTTAAGGGAGAGAAAGAGTGGAGGAGAAAAAAAACGAGGTTAAAAAAAGCTGTGTGCGAGCCCCCGTGGGCTCCCTATCTCACGAGGAACCGCCGGGGTGGGCCTGTGGCCGCGCGAGGCCGCGGCTTGTCAAGCGCGAGGCACCTGGCATTCATTTCTCCACCGAGGAGATACAAAAAAAAAATGTTGATGCCGGGACAGAGTCCGAGGTGAGGAGCCCGCTGATCCCCTGTGTGCACACTCCTGTATACTGTAGCAGCGCAGCTAACTGCTATAACTGATATATGTTACCAATTAACCAATGGTGACCAATTAACGAGGCTCGGCCACACAGATGTCACTGTGCAGCCGCTGATTATGGTTTATATGACAGTAAATCATGGCGCTGTGTGGCTGCGGATCAGACAGGACAACAGAAAGGAACTGGCTAAGGCGCGCGCCACACAATGTGACAACGTTGTTATGTTTTTGTTTTGTTTTTTTAAAGAAAGAAACGAAAACAAAAGTGTTGTTTCATATTTTAAAATGGCTCCGTTTTATTTGCTGTTTGTAAATAATGAGGTAGATACACGAAAACGAAGAAAGGGACCACACTGACAGTGAATGTGTTTCAGAAATGAATCATCTGTCAATAACAGCTGGTGAGGCGAGGGGGAAATATAAAGAGGTTATAAAAGGAAGAGCATGAAGAAATGCATTTACAAAAAAAAATAAAAATAAATACTGGGCCAGTTAGAGCTAGTGTCACGCGCAAGTCTTTTTAAATAACAACAACAAAAAAAGTATTAATTCTTCTCCTATTCCTTTCCTTTTGTTATTTGTGTGAAGCGTCAGACAGAGCAGCCCTTCTCCAGCTCTCAGCACGTCACACATGTCAGCCATTTATCTTTCTGGTAGACAAGCTGGAATCCTAATTATTTACTCTGAGGAATAGTCCCAAGGAGAGAGAGAGAGAGAGAGAGAGAGAGAGGCCGTGGCACCGAGTGTAGGAGGAATATGTTATTAAATCATATCGCTGTTTCACCATTAAACAGGACACGTAATGTCTCTGCCACTGGCTTGTAGGACTCGGGCTTAATACAATCACCAAGTTTACTAGACGCCTCCCTGAATAATCCACTTACACTGACAAGGAGAGGCGGCCACCCAAACAAAAACAACATAGAGAGAGAGGGAGAGAGAGAGAGAGAGAGAGGGAGGGAGGGAGAGAGACAGAGAGGGAGATAGAGAGAGGGAGAGAGGGAGAGAGAGGTCGGCCTCGGTGTCCAGTGTCTGTGCTTTATCCTGAGATATAAAATTACAAATGGCGCCTGCCATGGAGAGCTGTGCAGGGAGACTGTGAGGGAGAATGCATTAACTTGGGACAATCCACGTATTCCTTATCCCATTAACACACACACACACACACACACACACACAAGGGAAGGGGTGGAGGTGGTGGCTTGTAATTCTATTGAGCTGTGTCCAGAAACAATGAAGGATTGGCCTGATCACAGCTATTGTTGCTATATATATATATATATATATATATATATATATATATATGTATATATATACATGTCTGTGTACATGGCCTCCATTTAGGCTGAATAATCCAGCAGAGGGTCAGCAATGAATTATAACACTTCAATGTTTTAGTTTAAAATGTAAAATAAAAGAAGACAAATAAACGGGAGGCCCTGTGGAAGAGAAGGAAACACCAGGGACAAGTCTGAGAGAGAGAGAGAAATGGTTGAGCCCTGCTTTGTAAATAAATAGCTCTAAGTGAGGAAGAGTGAGGGATGGAAGAGGAGAAGAAATGAGAGGAAATGGGTTAAAAAAGAAAAAAAAAGGACAGAGATGGAAGGCCGGGGGAAGAGGGGGGCGAGCTGCTTGCGGCGGGTAAAAGCTGCGGCAGCTTAAAGCATTGTGAACTCTTCTTGAACCGGGATTGAAGTCTATTGGGCCATAAATCACGGAGCCGTCCACAAACACGCTCTCTGTATTTGTCTGGGTTTTTGTTGTTGTTGGAGCTCGTGCAGCAGCAGCAGCAGCAGCAGCAGCAGCAGAACTGGAGCTGCTGGCCTTTATTGCTTCATGCAGCTTTTTCCCCATGTTTAGATCTTACCTTCTTTAGCCCCGGTGGTCCCGGTCCAGTCCAGCACGGACCCCGCAGCATCGGCGGCGGCAGCAGCACCGCATCACCAAATTTAGTCCCCGAGCTCGCACATTCACCAGGTGATCGATAGCAGTGATTGGTAATTAAATAATAAACAACGGATCCACTGAATCCTCCTCGCGACCCCTCTCCACTCTTCTCCTCCTCTCTGCTCTCCACCGCTCCTCTGGTGCTGCTGCCTCGACACTGTAGCGCGACAGCACGCGACAAACCACCACTACAACACCGCCTGGAGACAGCGGCAGCGGCGGCGGCGGCTGCAGCGGCGGCAGACCGGGCTGCGCGACGGTGCTGAACCGGGCACCGTGTAGCATGAACGGCCACCGGCGGCTCAGGGATAAAAAAAAAAAAAAAAAAGAAGCTGGATTGACTTTCCACGCGACGCTGATGGGGGAGGGAGGGAGGGGTGGCGGAATTAGGTTCCGGTAAATGGGGGCTATATAATAACACGGGCAGGGGCTATGTAGCTATAGCACACCAGCTGAACGGAGCGTAGTACCGGGAGCCTGCCCGCCTGCTTTCCCTGCTCGCACGCATCCCACCTCCCCCTCCTCCTCCTCCACCACCCCCTCCTTCTACCTCCACCCTCCGCCCCAGCAGCACCAGCAACCAGCACCGGCTGCACTGCTGCTGCTGCTGCTGATAACAATGGCCTCAGATTTCTTCCCCTTTTCTTTATTTTTATTATCCTCTGTTGCTCAAAAATATAAAATAAAAACAGTACAGCGTGCAGCCAGCAGTCACTCCTCACACTCAGCCTCAGAGACACAACATGTCAACTCCCTGTCATTTCTTATGTTTTTTTTTTTTCCTTCCTCCATCTCCCCGGCTCTCCTCATCTCTTCCCCCGCCGCGTCTCCCCCTCTCTACTTGGGCCTGAGTTCTCGCCTCGCCCCGGTCTCTGCCAGCCTCTGGTGGTGGGCTTTTACTCCACTTCCACACAACTATACAGCTGCAGCTGTGACACACCGGTCAGAAGTGTTACTGGTGGTGGTGGTGGTGGTGGTGGTAGTACATTATACTAGTGGATGTTCTCGTGGTATTGTTGACAAAAAAAAGTCCACGCGCATGAGGAGAATACACTGGGAACGCATGACAGTGGGTGCAGGTGAAACATGGCGGCCACACAAACAGCAACACATGCTACACATGTTAGCATTAGTTTGTGATGATTTGGAATGTACAGACGATACATTGTTCTTAAATTGAGCTCATATCATTTCGCACGTGAACTATAATTGGCCACAAAGTTGTTTTTGTTTGTCCTCCTGACTTCAAACTTCCTCTTGTGTGATCATTATCTTTACGCCTTTGATTTCTGTCCTCATCACATGATCACCATCCACAGATGTTAACCATGTGATGCACAGAGATGTCAAATGATATTAAATAGAGTTTAATTTTAAAGTTTTACAGTTTGTATGTTTTTGCCTGCTAAGTGTGTTCGATCTCTAAATGTAAGTGGCCTAATTATGTTAAATTGAAAAAAAAAAAATCATGAATTGTAATTAGTATGTATAATTTGAACCAATCAGGCTCAAATCTACCAGGTTAAGTAATATAGAAAATTCAGAATTATAATTTGAGATGTTGTATATGCATATGTTGAGCTATTGCACTTGCAAAGAAATACATATCTGGTGATATAGATGCGGAAGGTTATATGTTAATTGTGTAATTTGTCTTAAAATTATCTTTTAGTGAAAGAAGACATTTCAGGGGCTGATATCTTATTTGACATCTGACGGAATGTGTGTGGCAGGTTTGATGTCATCTTTCTTCCCTATATCTGTATATCTGCTTAAACTTACAGGAAAAGTGACTTTCATTGTCTTTTTTCCCCCTGTTCTCAAAGACCCCCCCCCCCCCCCCCGCCCCCCCACGTCCTTCGACATCTCCCTGCAGAAACTATACATGTCATGTGTATTGTGAACATTTCAACACCTCCTCTCCCTCTGCAGCTGCTTATGCACAGAGAAAAGGTAAATAAAAACCAAAAAGGAGAGGCCATGTAAAGGCAGGAGGCATTTCTCACCTCAACTCCACAGCAGAGGCAAATCAAACATATCTGTCACATAATAATCTATTTTTTAAAGAAAGAAAAGAGTTGATGCTTATGCCTGCGTTTTAACTTAAACGCACACCTGGGAGGAAGGTACAAGGGAGTGCAACACCATGAGAGGAAAAGGTGAGGAGAGGGGGAAAAGAAACAAGAATGACATGGAAATGAAAACCCAGAGGGAGAAAAAAAGACACAGAGAGGTGAGAAATGAAATGGAAATGAAAGTAAGAAGGCGTATCTCTCTCTCTCTCTCTCACACACACACACACACACACACACACACACACTTCACTGTATTTGTATTATTCAGGACGCTACCCCTGTCGTTTATGGCCGCGTAAGATTTATGAGTTCTCTCGCACCCAGCAGTGTGTGTGTGTGTGTGTGTGTGTGTGTGTGTGTGTATAAACAGCCCAACTTTCAAACAGATAGCATTCGCTGTGGGCTGCTGAAATGAGAGGATGAGCTCCGTGTAGGTGGGGAAGGTGGGAGCCTGAAATGCGTCCGACTGCAACTTTTCCCTCTTTGTGTGGAAGGATCTGCTCTGAAAAACCCTCATCACTCATTAACCAAAACCACTAATCAGCTATTTTATTATCTTTTCATTCTTTCTTTTTTTCCCTCCTCCCCATTGAGCCACAGTGTGGGAAGACAGAGAAAAGACAGAGAGTGCGGATTTTTCATGTCTATGTATTGACTTGTGAAAGCACGCCGGTGCTTGTAAAAGGATGGCAGTTATTCTTTATTTTCATTGGATGGAAGACGCGCATCGGCGCCTCCGTGTTTCGGATCAAGTCACGGATATTGGGTTTCACAACTGAAACTCTCTTTGCCCTGCAGAGCCATGGAAATCCTCTTTCCATTTTTCTTTTTCTTTTTTTTTTCTTTCCCCCCTCTGGGATGTCAGACATGTAGGTCACTGAGGATGACACGAAGGAATTTCCTCTCACTATGAGATAGAGATTAATATTTTTTCACGCATGCCGCTTTTACTATGCATGGAAACAGCGGACTGCTGCAAATGTCCAATTCTTAAATATAGACCACGGATAATGCGTAGCAGAACAATCTGTTATTTGGTAGGAGAGGAAGTAAGACTTCTTGTTTCTCTTAGAGCTGGGCCGAAATTCAATAACAATATATATCGCAATAGCATTTTCTTAAATATCAGTATGACACAAGTTCTTATATATGTCAGGTCGTGTATGGGCTGCATGTGCAAACACGTATTAGTGTTTTAAATGTTTTACCTCAAATATGTGGAACTTTCTGTTTACCTTGTGTCTGTGCTGATTTGTTTCGATGTGATATTTATCTTGACATTTTATCAACATATCACAGATTTTAAATCACAGCTCTGACTACAGTTGTTAGCTTTGTGTTGCTATGTAGCATTAGCTCCTGAGTCAGTGCAGTGGCTGTTTAATAAGTGTCTTATCAAATGAAGAACTGACCCTCACATGATTCCTGCGGCGATTCTGACCCAGCGGCCATTACACACACACACACACATCCCTCTGCATTATATTACATTAAAGCATGTCAGTACATTACACACTACATGGCACACACACAGGCACATTATAATTACAATTAAACTATAAATTCCATTCGATTTGTAACGGAAATATTAAATTGAAACAAATAAAAAAAAATAAAAACATATCTGATACGTCTTTCCGTCCCGTTTTATTTGGAATACGGTGTTATTCTAACGAAATGGCCTCATATGAATACTACTACTACTATTTTCAAATAATATTAATAGTATTATTAATAGCAATAATAATAATAATAATTAAATAACAATAATAATAACAACAACAATAATAATAATAATGTAAGAAATGCACTAAAACATTGCGGTTGAACAAATGGGGTAATCTTGACCTACTTTTGCATAAACAAACGAGTAGATACATAAATAAATGGTAAAATAAATAATAATACATGTTTATAAAGCTTGGTCATTTTGATCCAAAAGGAATAGACCCTCCACTTGCATCAAAAGGTTTTTCTTTTTTCTTTTTCTCCCAAACCAAGTGTCCAGGCTCTGATAACGACACTGCAAACACGCACACACTGCAGGCCGAGCATCACAAACACAAGAGAGGGAAACAAAACAAGTCCAACTTACCGAGAGATGTCCTCTTATATCCAAATGTTTTGATGAAGGGAAACTGCTTCCAGAAAGTTCCTAGGAACTGTAGTGAAGGAGGGAGGGGGGAGGAAGGATAGAAGAAAGAAAAAAGGAAGGAAGAACGAGAGAGAGACGGAGAGATTAGATCAAAAAGGCCTTGGTAAAATCAGATAATCAGACAGTCTGTATCGAACGGCTGGGACATTTACACAGAAACCGCAGACAGGTATTTCTGATTTCTCGCAGAAATCCCGGAATAAAAAAAGTGGTAAGAGCTGTGAGAGGACAGGAGGCTGAAGGCTGCATGGGTGGAAGTGATCTCAGATGTTATTGATTATGGTTATCATATTACACATCCTAATAGGTCTGCCATGTTTTCTCCGCATGCGTTTAAAACCGGTGGGAAACTCCAGTCTGCTAGTCTTTTTTTTTTTTTTTTACATTATTGTCCAGCATTTAACGGTGCAACAAAGTGAACGGAGTTGATTCCTATAAGTAGCCTATGAATATGTTAAATAATAATAATAATAATAATAATAATAATAATATGAGGTGAAAACTGGAATAATGAGATTGACGCACACATATAACGAAGATAAATTAGAGTAAAACAACAAGTCTGTGTGTCATCCTTCATTAAAATAAATGGTAAATATAATCAATTATTAGACAAGTATAATAGCTCTGAATATATATATATATGTGTGTGTGTGTGTGTATCATGTTATTCCAACAACTGTGAAAATAATATCTGATAATAATAATACTAATAATGGTAAAAATAAAAATAATATCAGATAAGTAATAACAAGCAGACTAATGTAATCATTAGAACCAGCGGCTCCACATCCACACAGCGGACAAAACTACAGCACTATCCAGGAAATACGACACATATCGCGGTCACAAAGTGTCACAGGACCCGGTGAGTGGGACTGAAAAGCACTCATCCCTCTCTTTTCTCATTATTTCTTCCTCTCTTTCAAACACACACACACACACATCCATTGGTAAATACTCATCCATTCACTGCTCCACACTGTGACCAACATGTCCTCCTGCTTTGCTGATAAAAAGAAAGGAATGAAAGTTGTGTAATAGTATAGAGCAGCATCCATGACCGCAGGATGGAACAGGGCTGTCCTCGTGCTTGCATAAAGTGGCTGCTGTGATTATTAAAGAGGCTGGAAATAAAATCTCAGGCTGCTTCTGTTTCTGCTCCTGACAGCTTCACCCAAACACATAAATCACAAGCGAGGATCCCCCGACCTCCCCGTACCAGCCTGTACCAGCGCCACTGCTGCTGCTGCTGCTGCTGCTGCCGCCGCTGCTGCTGCTGGAAACTTATTTATTGTTTCCCCTCCATGCACTCACTCACTCATCCACTCACTCACTCACTCACTCACAGCTCTGCTGGCCGCCGTCCACCGCCATCACAGCACCATCATGCAGCCGGGGAGTCCTGAACGGCATGCGTCCCCCAACCCTTCCCACCCTCAGCCCCGCGGGTGAGCCGGGAATTTGGAGCCTCGGAGCAGGAGTGGACTGGTCTAAAGTTGGCCACAAAGTGATGAAGGGGCCGACTAGCTTAGCCAGCTAGCCTACTATGGGCCGAGACAAAGGCATGGGGAGGAGGAGGAGGAGGCCGCCTCCACTCCACAACCCCAAAACAGCTGATGAGCCAAATGTCAGAGCAAGAGGAAGATGAGGAAGAGGGTGAGAGGAAGGGGAAGAGAGAGAGAGTCACATATCTAAAGGTGTAGGAGTTTCTCTCTCTCTCTCTCTCTCTCTCTCCCTCTCTCTCTCTCTCTCTCTCTCTCCTCATTGTTGATGAAGTGAAAGTTTGGGAGAAAAGGCAGAAGCAGCAGAACTGTTCTGCAGGAGCTCAGAGTGAGTGAGAGAGTGCAGGGTTTTATAGAATGTGTATGAAGTGATGGGTGATGGATGCAGCTCAAATACATCCACACAAATAATCCTGACACTAAACATGTTCCAGTCCCTGTGAATCCCATAGAAAACAACAACCAGATGCTGCCCTTCATCTAAAGAATGGTCCAATGTCGTGTTCACAGGTCAATGATACAGTAAAACTGTCTTTACTTTTTATAGGGAAAATGTAGCTGCACAGTTATATTATTGTGTGTTTTTGTTTATTGGTCAATGCTGCATATATTGCTCTAAAGTTGTAAACTGAAGCTCCTTCCAAAAAAATTGAACAGAAAATAATTGATTTTCTTTATATCTTCATTTTTAAAGTCTCACAAAAAAACAAGGAAAAATGTTATCGTTAGCTTCTCTCTGCTCTTATCTGTGCCTGGTCTGGTGGTGCCTGGTCAGACTAACACACACACTTGTATCTTTATAGCTGTGAGGGCGCTCAGAGACACAATGCATCCCCTCCCATCACATGTCCTAATCTTCACCATCTTAGCCTAACCCTAACACCACAACCCTAAACTAAACCTGAAGTTCTAACCTTCAAAAAGCTTTGTGAAAAAGAGTTGTTAATACCAACTAAGATGTCCTCACAGTGTCAGAGTGGTTTTAAGACATAACGTGTTCTTACAACCTAAAAAATACAAAAACAGTAGCACGATAGCAAAGTAACGTTTGGTGTCTCTTAATGCTGCCATCACAAAGAAAGAAAGAAAGAAAGAAAGAAAAGCTTGTGGTATGGACACAGGAAGCGACAGCACTCACTGAAGCACTCACTGTGACATATTGCTGCACAGCTCTCTGAAAGTGACCTTTGACCTGGAGGAGTGATAGCTCAGTTCTTTAATGATGAGCCCATCGGCAAAAAGCCAAAGAAAATCACTTTTCCATTTACTGTTTAAGCTTTTTACCCATAAATCCTGAACAGTTACTGGAATCACCATCACCTTGTTGCTTCATTTTTTTGTATCAAATTTCTTACAAAAATAAATGTAATAAACATAAAAAAAAGAGAAGATCTAAAGCTGCTGTTTAACAGACAATAAACTGATCAGTTCAGGCTTGAAGGCTTCATATGTGGTATATTGAAGATACAAGTTCTAAAAACTAAACTAAATCTCCTCAAATGTTCAGATCACACAAAGTGAACGCTCCAGCCTCCTCCTTACAAACCCTTTAATGACTGTGACATTAACAATAACTTAAATGGCATCTGTCCTCAAACAACCTCTCTGATGATCAGTCCAAACTGACCGTGTTCCGTGCTGCAGCGTTTGGGCTTCTGGGCATGAACATTCTCCATGATCTCCACGGTTCGAATTTCGTTTTTTTCTCTCCACTTTGATGGGGATGATATAATATGTGTTTTTTTGTCTTTTGGCTCCTCCCTCTCTAGGGGTCTCTACAGTGGATGATCCATATATTTAGATTTTTCAAACCTCCCATTTTATCCAGACTTGGGAACATAAGGAGTACACTGGGCGTGGGCCCCCCTGTGACTGAGTGTCCAGTTGGTGATGATATCGTATGCTGCAATAATTGAGGATAGAATGTCTAATGGTGGTAAGTCTGCTGCTAACTGGTGGCTAACGGAGGCTAAAATACAACTCAAAACCACTGTTGAAAACTACAACCAAAAATATCTCCCTTTCACTAAAACAGTACCACGCCATGAAACATCGCAATATTTGACTAAACTGATGTTTTTCTACAAGTTAAAAAGTTCACTCAGTGACTGTCCTTTGTTTGAAAAGCACTTTCGATACGAGGCATAAGAGAAGTAATAGTGTTGAGCTCAAGTTATTTTTATTTTTTTTATCAAATTCACCTTAGGGCCCCATAAAGGCTTGGACAGGCCCTGCTTGTCCTTTTCAAGTCCTTTTTCATGTTTTCATCCACATTTGAATATTTCTTTCCTCTGAAAACACACAGTGTTTGACCTCTCCTCGGCCACCAGAACATCACACTCCCCACCACCACCACCACCACCACCACCTCCACCACCACCAAGAACTCAGTCAATATCCTCACTTGTTTTCCTCCAAAGACATTTTTCATCAAGTCCATTGGAAGCCTTTTCCTTGAAGTGTAATGAGGTTGAACGGCCATGCAAGCATGCAACATCTACCACGAGCGACACCACGGATGCAGCCACACCAAATGGGCAAGCGATGACAACCCCCCCCAAATGACACATGTGTTTCAACACTGTTTTTCACACGGCAGATAAACATGCTCTCCTTCAGCCTGATGTGTAGAGCGGGGAACGCTGAGCATGTTTTTTTGACCATCTACTTTATTTAAAGTAAAAGCCAATGATTTACACTCGTCCTAATCTGCAGCAGCAAATGACTTTGAAATCTATCCTCTGCACAGTCTGCGAGACTAAATTTAAAATATCCCACATCTTTGCTTTCCATTTCTTGTGTTTTTGTACTTGACTTTTCAAACACACGCACTATTTATTTCACAACAAGTCCAAATGACACAACCTCCACTCTGAAGCCACTTCTCAGGTCCATATAACAGCTGCATATCTGCTCCTCAGGTCTGCTGTAATGATGCGCCAATCATTTTTCATTTATTTGTTTTTGTGCTGACATTCCTCATGAAATCTGAACAGAACTTGTACTTAGAAAGTCTGTGGCCCTGGGCGTCAACATATAACTGAGGCTTTGTACAAAATAGCCATTTGAATATAGCTGTGTAATAACTGTGCAAATTTCCCCACAGCTCGACTAATACAGAATCATCTTATCTAAAACACAGGTTTCTGCTGAATGAGGTTTAGTTCTCAGTTCCTACAAGAGGCATGCACCGACAGTCAGAGCTGAGCCGTGATTTCAGCAGATTATTCACAAGGTGGGAACCAAGGGGTTGTTTCATGGGGATCACTGGGTTCTTGCTCTTTTAAACCAGGGATGAGCCAATTTGGTATCGGTATCAATACAATACTGGCAACAATCACATGATTGTATATCTGACAAAGAAACAAAGAAAAACAAGCACAACCTCTATAATGTAAGTGGCTCACTTTGCACAAGCAAAAAATTAATGTCTGCAATCTATGTCATGTGACCAGGACACAGATTAATATACATGGTGATGGCAGTAGATCATAAAGGCTGAAATGTTTAAAGTTTGGTCGGCACCATCTTGAGGTTTTCAAACTGGAAATTTCACTATCATCACGATTGTTGCCGCACTTTATCATCTATTTTCCTCTCAATCGAAGCACAATTCACAAATCTGACATTACGCTCTATTGAAGAAGAACTGAAATTAGCGATTCAGACAATTAACTCCAGAGAAATAAGTTTGCAGACGTTAGAAAACAGAGCCGCCCTGTGGATTTCTGCATTGGCAACCTTAGGAGAACAAGAAGCCTACATTAAGTAGTAATCTTATTTCCACATATTTAAACATTTCTAGGTGTTTACATGAACAGAAACGTAACACAACCTCTTTCTATTCACCACTGAGTGATACAACCAAAATCAAGTCCATAAAAACCCAGCCACTGCAGGCAGGTTTGCCACATCTACCCTGAGGTGCTCGACCCTGTGTCACCGACAGCTCCACACCATGAACTCATGCCATCAGCACCTTCCTTTGACAACGAGTTAATCTTTATCAGAGATACTAATCTTTAACCCGGCGCTCAAAGAAAGCCCTGATGCCAGGAGAGAAGAAGAGAAAGGGGGGAGGGAGGAGGAAAGGGAGGGGTGGACTTAGTCAATTTGCCCTTTTTTGCCTCCTGGGCCTTGAAAAGTGCCAAGCTCACCAAGACTGTCAGGGTTGGAGATGAAGAGGGATGGATGTGACTGTGTATGTGTGTGTGTGTGTGTGAGTGAGTGAGTGTGTGTGTGGTGGCTCTCTGTAATTATTAAACAAAGTTGACACACATTAACAGGCTTCAAACATTAATAATGCATTCATTTAAGTACTGTACCATCTAATACATAGTACAATGCAGCAGTGGTTTAGTTGCCTCTGATTGAGAGAGATCTATGTTTGTTATTATTATTATTGTTATTATCATGATTTATATTCTGCTCAATTTCACTGATTTGTACCTAAACCTTCCCATTTGCAGTTGTTAATATCTGCAATTACTGTTTTGTCTTTTTTCTTAATGATGCATTTTTTTGTGGAGGTCAAGGGTCATGGTACTGATAGAAACTGCATGATGACAATACTTTGCAATAAAGAAATGATTACAGGAAAGAAAATTGGAAGCAAAAATAAACTTACAATTTAAAATAAGAATGTTTTCATGACATTTGACAGACCTTTTAAAGGTACAGTGTGTAAACTGTGGGAAAACCCCACCTGATTGTATGAATTGTTGTTTTTCATTAACCCAGAATGAGCCTCTTACATTTATATCAGGAGCCGAGTCAGGTCTACACAGGCAGCCATTTTGGACCACACAAAGGACAAACTCAATGTCTTTGGAGTTTTGATGCTAACTCGGGGTTACATTGGTTCTTCAACATACTTGAATTGAAGAGTGCGGTGAGGGATATTCAGCTGCAACATGCAACTTCACCAGTATATGTTGCTATATTTTACACACTGCAGCCTTGATCTGCACAGAAATCTGCCATTGCCACTGTTTCCTCTGCAGAAAGCCCTGGAATGAAGGTCATCAGAAGGATCTAGGAGGATTCTTTAAAGCCTTATCAATGTTTAACTCTTTTAGCTGAAGCTCTGCCACTCACATTGTCCACTGACTGAATATCTCTTTTCAGGCTTTAGTCATTGTGTTTCCATCTCTGTGAGCCCAGACGGACGGCCAGGCCCTGTGGCTGCATGTTGGACAACGACAGGTACATTTCCAGTATTCATGTGTATGAGTGTATGTGTGTGTCAGTGCTCTGCGGGGCCAGTAGCACTGCTGCATGTGTTTGTTGTAATCTGTGGTTTTGGCAGTGCCTTAAAAATGGATTCTCCTAAGATGTTATTGTATTGCTCTGAGGCCTCATTATGCTGAGTGTTGAACAACCTGCACCACTACAACAGGTCGGTATCCGTTTCCTAACAAATGCTCCTCTCGTGACACATGGGATAAGAATAAGAAGCCAGTGATTGTAATATAATCAGGCCACTTGGCCCAGCAGCAGCAGCAACAGCAGCAGCAGCAGCAGATATAGGCCTGCTACTAAGCCTGTTAGAGCAGGACCGAGTGGCGGATGTATGGATCTGGGCCAGAGCTGTCAGCCTTTATACACTGTGACAGTGTTAGGCACGCCTGCCCCCAATATTTTACTCTGATGGCTGCTTTGCCCATAGTTTGTCAGTGATGTATGAAAAAATCTATTAGACAGTGGCTCTGCTGGAGCGGCTGTGGCTTTTTCACGACTTTAAAGTACTGTGTACCTGGAGGCAAAGCGGAAAACCGCCGAGGTCAGACCAGCTCGAATACTGACAAAACAATACAAAGCAAAACTAAAGATAGATAGATAGATAGATGAGTTATATATATATATATATATATATATATATATATATATAAATATATATATATACATATACATATAAATAATTAACTTTATTCAGAATTTAAGTAGTTTGTTTTGTTTTTACAATATAAAATATATAACATTGTTTTTTGTATTATTTTATAATTACTATTATGGGAAGAATACATTATGTTTTAACCTGTAGAAAATGCAACAATTTGATATAATTCCTATGGTTTCAGCTCCTGTACTTAAAGCTACAGGTGGCTTTCATAATTAAGCATCATATTAAGTGAGATGACACTTATTGCAAAACAGTCATTCAAATTTAAACGGTCAAATAATCACATTTGTTCATATAGCTACGTGTGGTTAGATGAAAAGTTTGTTTTCGTTGCACCATTTGCTGCTTTGTGTTTGTGTGAGTTTGTGTGTTTTGAGGGTGGGGATGGGGGGAAGAAAAGGACATGACAATGTGTGGAATGGGGGGGGGTCTTGAGTAAGCAATCTTTTCACACTACCATAAATCACGGTGTGGCTAACATGCATCTTCTTTCTTTACACCTAGACGTCAGGTCACTATTCTCTCTCTCTCTCTCTCACACACACACACACACACACACACACACACACCCATCTATGCTGTCCAAACCACAGTGAAGAGGACAGAGAGAAAGCATGGCGAGGTGTCCTCCGCCTCCTCCTCCTCGCCCTCTTGTCTGTTACCTACATGTTGTGTGAGGCATCTGTCCTCAGCTGCCTTCACACACCGAGGAAGAAGAAGAAAGCAAAGAAAAAAGTTTCTGTCTGTGTAGCATTCGAGCTTGAAGACGCGGCCACTGCACCCTGTGGATGCCTGATGCGAGCTTGGAGCGCGACCATGCACGGTCACACAACAGATAATTAATGACATGTCGGGCGGTGGAGCGCGTGGGATGTGGGACGCCTCGGGAACACACACGGGGACAGGGAGCGAGACACAACCCGGCAGATCATACCTGCTGATCCCTGGATGATTCTGCTCCTGGATCTATCTCTTCTCCTGCTGCTGCTGCTGCTGCTGCTGCTGCAGAGGTTTTCCCTCTCCCTGGATGCTGAGTGTTTCTGGACACAGGCGCTGGAGATTATTGAAGACAACACAATCCCTTGTTGTAAAACCGTGCGTAATTGGACGAATATCCTCCACTGCGTTATTACGCACGGCTCGTCTCTGGTCTAAGGCGAGTTCAAAATGGCAGTGAAACGGCATCCGTGCTTGGTTAAAGCCCCGCGTTGCCTTTAAACCTCCTCCAGCTGCTGCTACTGCTGATGCTGCTGCAGCCACGGTAACGCATCAGCAACATAACGCAGCGCAAAAGCCCCTAGAATTATTATACACAAACGGGTTTACTGCTCGGTCTGGGGGCTCGTGGTGCTCTACATTTTAACCTAAAAAACACACCGCGTGCGCGCGCTCACCCGCCCCCCACCTCAGCAACCACCCACCTAACCTCTGCGGGGCCGGTGCGCGGTTGGGTCTCGCGCTTGCCCCCTTCTCCCTGGAGTACGCGAGCTCCGGTGCAGGCCCGTGGGTTCTTCAGCTTCTCCTGCCTCTTCTCCTCCCTCACTTCACCGCTTCCTCGTGTGCCATCCGCTGGCGTCTTCCATGCAAACACGCCGCTCCTCTCCTGTTCCGTGGATCCACACTGACTTGTGACCTTCTACACAGGCCAATGTGTTTCAGATTTGTCTCCGTTTCCGCGATTGCGAATGGATTACTGAATATCTACCTAACACTTCCTTCACCTCCTTCTTCTAACTCCCCTCTCTCTTTGCGCGTGTGTCCTCTCCTCGCTCGGACTTCGCAGGCTTGTTCCTACGCGAACTGACACCCGTGAACTGTTTGTGAACCGGGGCTCCTGACTGACAGCTACGACAGGTCCCTGTAGATCCTAGGGGGTTTGGAGAAGGGAAAGAAAAGCAAAGAGAAGGAGTGGGGAGGAAGAGGAGAATCTGGTTCTTGTTCCTGTTCAATACTCCTATGGGTCTGGTTAAGGGTGAAAACAGGGAGGTTAGCGAGGAGCAGCGTGACCTGGCTGTGCGTGGAGGGCCAGGTGTTGGTTATTACATGGCGTCAAACAGAGAGCGATCAGAGGAGACGAGGATGAGGGGAAGAAGGAGGGGAGAAGAAGAAGAAGCAATTCCGCTGTGATTTGACCCGCATGTGTGCGTCTGCACTGCACGCATATCTGTAGAAGGAAGTGTTTTCTTGTTTACACAGGTTCACAGATAGAATATCAGAACCACGTCGTGTCCATTAGTCACGTAAAAAGACAAAACAAAACTTTAATCCTTTCAGCGACATAAACCATAAAACCGTAATCTGAGTTTAACAACTTCCAACTCAAGACCTAAAGTTATTAAAAAAATAAAACTAAAACATGTTTTTGTTGTGTTCATGGACATAACATCGGCTAACATACTAAAATAGTCCGAGTACAGCTCGTCAGCATGGAGGACATTCTGGACAGACTGGATATTAACTATAATTCTTCCCCTTTTCTGCCCTGAAGCGAAACAGTGACCGTTATTTATTGTGTGAAATAAATCTCAGACATGCACTTGGCTTTCTTCCTCACACACAGTGTGCGCGCGTGTTATCTGCCCACGCATACAACCTACATACACGCGCACACAATGAGAGGAGGAGAGATAACGCGAGGAAGAAGAGGAGGGAAGAGAAGTTCAATTACACGTTATTTGAACGCTATTTATATATATGTCTGTGTGTGTGTTTTTGTGTGTGTCCGCGCACGTGATTAAACCAAGAGAAGGAGACACAGCCAGCTCGCGCAGGCAGGACACATTTCCGGTGGTGTCTGTGTCTTATCGCTGCGGTGCACGCATGCAGGCCCGTGGATGGAGGGAATATATATGTTGTTGGGATGTGGATCTCGGGGTATGTGTGTGTGTGTGTGTGTGTGTGTTACATTTTCAGCCGCTACATTTTTACGCGCCTTGAAAGAATCAGTGACGATTATAAATTAGCGCGAGGCGTCTTGATGATTTATTTTCCAACGGGAGGATCATTCCGGCGCGAGGCGAGGATGTATCACGGTGCATGATGGAGCACGAAACTGGATATCTGCAGTTTGTAAGAGATACTCAATTCCACACACTACTACTGCTACTGATAATAATAATAATAATATTAATACTAATAATACTACTACTAGAACAACTACTACTACTACTACTACTACTCATAATAATAATAATAATAATAATATAAATAAGAATAACAATAATACACATTATTAGTATCATAAAGAAATATGCTGTCTAATGCTATTATAATTATTGATCACAGTATTTTAAAAAGGTATTAGATTTCTTTTTTTTCTATCTATCGGTTGATTTAAAGAGCCGTTGCCTCGTGTTAACGCGACTCCCCCACACACCCCACACTTAAATCTTTCGCTTGTTAACGTCCAGTGGCTGCAGATTTATGATGCCGAGCGGTTCCCTGATTAATGTCTGACTGTTTTCGGATATTCTCTGCTCCATTTTTCTTTATTTTTTTCCTTCCACTATATTTTGGAGAATCTTTTTTTTTCTCTTTTTTAAATTCTGTCTGTAGGTATTTGCGATGTTCCACTTGTTATAACGTATTCTAATGGCGATTATATCGTGCGTAAACCCTCAACATTAAATCAACTCAACGCGGCTTTTTATTGTTTAGCTCAGAGCGGATTAGACCAATTATTACTCACTCTTGTCGTTAGATTTATTTGCGCTGCTCCTTTTATTTTCATGTATTCTAACTTGTTTATTTCATATCTTCTCTCCTTTCTGCTATATCCTCATACACATGTAGACATTCTTTTCGGGGTGCGTAGAAAATTCATAAAACGGAGTTTGCGAGACAATATGGCTGCCAAAGCCGCTCCAGTGAGTGGGAAGATACTCCTTGTTGTGCAGCCCTGTCCGCGTGCCGTGCCTTTTGCATGCACGCCTCTTGCAGACGCGTGGGTTTGCAGCGACCTTGTCTTTGACCACACGCAAGAAAATGATGTTTCATTCACACAATCGCATACTTGATGTGCGGTGTAGGGAAATGCGACGTTTCCTTCAGCGTTTTTCTAACACTGGAAAACAATGTGAACGCTACAGGCAATGACAAAAAGCATAGCTCAGCTTGTTTTTAAAGGGCTAATGCGGCAAAATCAGCAGCAACGGTAAATAAGAAAAAATAAATACAGCCGATCTTAAGATGTTAAACGCACACACACACACACACACACACACACATATATATATATATATATACATATATATGTGTATGTATATATATATATATATATATATATACATACATATATGTGTATAGATGGTGGTCATGACAGAGAACACCATTATCCTGTGGTTTAAAATGGCCGTTTCCACTGAAATAACCCCGATGCACTTGAACATACTGTTACATTAAAACAGTATAAAATAAATGAAAAGCCTGCAGCAGCAGCAGCAGCAGCAGCTCTCGTGTTTGATCATAAACCGTTTACTCTTGCCTTCTTTTATTCCGGTTGCGCCTCACACGCCACGGTTTCTATGTAAACACTCATTTCAAGGCTGACGTGTTCGTGTTGCGTTCGATGTCTCCTCGCCCTGCAGCCATGTACTGTACCTGTGCTCCTCACGACCACGGGCATACCTGTTCCCATGTGTGGGCGTACAGGACGTGCAGCAGCAGATCATGTTGAAGCGTTTTGATCGCATGGAGGCCTCACAGGGGCTGGAACCCTCCTCCTTCCTCCTCCTGCAGCTCGGATACAGAGCAGCTCTAATGGATGTCAGACGGGGGAGTGATATCATTTCTCAACACCGTTTCAAATATTTGAACTATTTCTGCCCGGGTTTGATGTGGGGACTATCTCGCCAGACAAAACACACTTAACAGTGGACACATGCCTGGGATAAGATAAGATAAACCTGCTGCTGCTGCTGCTGCTGCTGCTCACTCTCAGACTGTTGTTTGAACGCAGCACATGTTGGGGAACTTGCGCTTTTTAATTCTTTTGCAACTAAACGTGTTGTCTTGGAGCACAAGGGGAGCGTGCATTCAGCAGCAGCAGCAGCAGCAGGACGGAGATCAGGAGGAGTTGGCCTTTGGAAACGTCCATCCTTGCGCTTCCACGACACCCGAATCAGATACGTGGTTCAGAGAAATATATAAATATGTGTGTATACATGGAAACGTCACCTCCTCCCTCTCTCTCTCTCTCTCTCTCCCCCTCTCCGTCTCTTTGTGTCCACAGAAATGAGGCAGGATATTGTTTTTGACACGGCGGCGGTCTGGAGGCATACACATTTTGAAAAGCGCCACTCTCTGCCTGCCTATTATGTGACGGGAAACCACGGAGACGCTCTAATTTGGTTACACTAAGGTTTACACTGGTGCAGTGATGGAGGAGACGCACGCACGCACACACACACACACACACACACACGCACGCACACACACACACACACACACACACGATGGAAATGTAATTGTAAAGTGAATCCCGGTGCCCACCCATCCATCCATCTGCAGGGCATGCTATAACATAATAATAATAATAATAATAATAATAATAATAATAATAATAATAATAATAATATTATTATTATTATTATTATTATTATTATTAGTAGTAGTAGTAGTAGTAGTAGTAGTACTAGTAGCCCAGGAGAAAAATGTATGTATACTTAAATGTACTAAAACTATAATATTGACGAGGATACCATTGTTAACAAAAATACCCAATGTACTTATATATCCACGAGTAACGCTTCAGAACAGGAGACACATACATACTGATATTTAAACGTACTTGTGTTTAAATAAAAAAGTGTTTCGTTTGTATGAAATGCCCTTGAATTAAAGTGTGCTTCTTAAACTACTGTTGGTATTTTATATAATTATTATGACTATTATTCAAACTGTATCAACAACGTGTTTCTATCATGGTGGTTCTGTTGGGTATGAGCTATCGACATATACATATATATATACATACATATATATGTATATATGTGCAATAACATACATGTGCTGCTATTACTATGAGCTTATGAGTCTATACCATATCACCCCCCCCCCCACACACACACACACACACACACACACACACACACATACACACACTACTCAACCTATAGCAATGGGGAGGCAAATACCACACAACCACTTCACATTGTCCCATATGCATTTAAGAGTAAAGCGAATGCAGTTCTATAATAGACAGAAACATGAAAACATGGAAGAGGATTCAAGAAAGAAAGAAAGAAAGAAAGAAAGAAAGAAGGTCTGATTCCCACTGAAGGCTTTGAGCATAAGCAGAGACACTGACAGTGCTGACATGAATAATGGCGCACAGCTCCATTCCAGCAAACATCCAAAGAAAATACCAAGGAGAAGAACATGAATTCACCTATAGGAGAACTTCAATGTACATAAACAACCACGCTCTCATCTGGAATTAGTAGAAGCAGATGCATCATGGGGGATTCCTATTATTGTTTTAGCCTAAAAGTAAGTTGCTTTGTTGACATGAATGAAATACAACATACGCCAGAGTCTCACAGCTTCTGTCATCAGTGCAGAAATCCCTCCACATCAAACCAAGGCCGCGGCCATATTGTGCCTTTAGAAAAGTGCTGGACAAGACCCGGCATCATCATCATCAGCAGCAGCATCAGCAGCAGCAGCAGCAGCAGTGGTGTGGCTTCTTTGGCTGAAGCTACTTGGACTCACTCACACCTCCTGGCTAGATGGATGAGATTTCCCCCCCTGACGGCGGCGAACTCTTGTTTTATGAGATTTCACGGCGGCCGAGGCGTAGCCGCTGTGCCAAATTTAAACAAATCTCCCGTTAATTGGTCGCCGCAGTAATTCAAGACCCGGAGCCACGGCCAGCTACTGTCACACTGAGTATGACGAGAGAGAAAAGAAAAAACACCCCGAGTTATAATCAAGTGTAAAGGAAAAGCAAGGGGGAGTGTGTGTGAAGGAGAGAAGGAAGCAAGCAAGGAAGGAAAATACCCTTCTCCTCCTCCTTTCCTCTTTCTCTCTCCCTCTCTCTCTCTCTGTGCTTCCTAGTTCCGGTGCATCATCATCACCATCAGTTTGCCTTCATGCACCATCCAAGAAAAGGAAAGAAAAAAGAAGATGATTTATCGCGAGCACAACCATAAACAACAGCACTCCCTCACAAACACACAATGGCAGCGGCGGCCGCACGCTGACACCCTGCCTCACTATAAATCACGAAGAAGTAGCAAGCTGAGGAGGGAGGAGAGAGAGAAAAAGAAGGTAGAAGAAGAGGGAGAGAGGGAGGGATAGACCGAGGCAGATAGAGAGAGATGTAGAGGAGGACAGGAGGTGAAGGGAGGAAAGATGAGAGAAGAATATCCAACTCAACTCAGCTTCCATTCCAATACTCTCTTTTCTTTTCATTTGCAACCTTTAAACAATGGCTGATGGTGGTGATGATGATGATGGTGGTGGTGATGGTGATGGTGGGTGGGGGGGCCAGGTGTGTAAACAAAACACTTAACAGCAACATGCACGATGAGGATGATGGGTATGTGTGTGTGTGTGTTTTGGAGTGTGTGTGTGCGGGGGGAGAATATTTACCACGGTGTTTAAAAATGATTCAGTGAGAGGAAAAGGCTGCCGCGGCGAAGATGAGGAGGAAGAACAAGCAGAAGAAGAAGAAGAAGAAGAAGAAGAAGAAGTGTGGCTCTTTCCCCGCGTGCAGTCCACTCGCTCTCTACGCTTCCTTCCTTCCTTCCTTCCTTCCGCAGTACTCACGGCGTCCACAGCGACCCGCAAGACGCACGCCCGTCCAAATTTGTTTTATTGCAGCCCCTTCCTTCTCCCTTTTTCCTTTCCCCTCTCTCTCTCTCTCCCTTCCTCTCTCTCTATCTCTCCCCCTTCTCTGTTGGCGTTGTTTCTCTCGCTCTGCCCTGTCCTCTCTCTCTCTCTCTCTCTCTTCCTCTCTCTCCCCCTCTCAGCTATAGGGGGGGACTTGCTTGTATTCTTTTTTTTATAAGTTGAATTACCCACGTCACACGCCAACAAGGAGCACCGCGCCTCACTGTTGTACTCCTGACGAATACATATTCGTGTTCTTTAACCTCGGCATTAATAATTTAATGAGTCACGTGACGTGTTTTGTCGGGGCGGGGGGTTGAGTTGGTGGGGCCGGGGGGGGGGGGGGGGGGGGGGGGGGCGTCTTAGTTCGTGGGACCCTGGCAGTGCTGGTGCATGAGGAGGATATTTGGTTTAGAAATAAATGAAATTTAATTCAAAACAAAAGAAAAGAAAAATAAGTGGAGATTAAAAACAGTTAAAGAGGGGAGTTGTGTTGACCTTTCAGCCTCTTTTAGGTCTGTAGCAGAGAGAGAGAGAGAGAGAGAGGGCGATAGAAAGGTGATTGTCACCAACTGCTATCTCTCTCTCTCTCTGTTCTTTTTTAAAAAGAAAAATGAGTGCAAGTCTCACACGCTTTCTTCGTTATTCCTCACTGTCACATCTGTCTCAGTTCACCGTTACTTGGCAGAACAAGAGAGGAAAATGAAAAAAAGAAGAGGAGACACTGTCCTGTCTTATATTTCAATAGATCCGTTTTACAGAAAATATGTAGAAACTGTTTGATCCATCCGGTTCGAAGTCAGAGAGAAAAACTAAATATTTAACAGGCGCGTGCACACCGCACAATCCAGATTTAAAGTGTACCTGGGAATATTTGTCATCGAAATGAACATCCCCAAAATGTGAACCATCTACTTTATTATTGCCGTGAAACTTTGGACTAAATTGTTAATTCATTTGCTGTTTTTATTAATTCGTAAATATAAATAAAATTGATTAATTTGTTTCACCCCAAAATTCTTACATCACATTTTAAGAGAGGGAGACAAGAAGGAAGAGGAGAAGCGAGCTGTTACACAAAAGAGATGGCGATAGTGATGGAGATATGTATATATAAGATGAATGAAGGAAAGGGAAAGAAAGATGGAGCGTGTGAGACCAACCAAGAAAACACCGGAGAGACAAAAAACCCCGTCGCGAGGCCGCGCGCGCGGGGCAGCAACAATGGAAGGTTCCAGTCAGAGCAGAACAATGGAGCTGGAGACACCAGGGAGAAATAAGAAGACGAAAAAAAAACATGGAGAGAAGAAACACTTCAAGGTCAAACAATGGGCCCGCGCGGCAGCCTCGAGACACGCACGAGGCTTTCCCTACACGCGAGGATGGAATGAGAGTTTTATGAAGACCTAATAAAAAATATAAATACAAAAAGTCAATATGCGGGGAATTAGAAGTGTGGACTCCTCGTTTGGACTGCATGCTAAAATATGAAAATATGAAAATATTCAATTCAGTTACCTTGAAATAAATAAAATAAATGAATTAACAAAACACCCTAAAGTAAATAAAACAATAACTTATTTTTGACCTGAAAGAAAAAAAAACAATCATATAAGTCGAGTCGTTTAAAGTTGCGTTCACGGACCACAGATGCGCTTCCCTGAGATTTATTCTCCTTTTTCCTTTTTTCTTTTTTTTTTGTAAACCCACAACAAGATTGGAATCAAACATTCGCGGCGGTGATGATGGCGCGCGTAATGACGGCCATAAATTATGGCAATCACAGTGTGAAACAACAGCTATAAGATAAGTCGCAGCAGCAGCAGCAGCAGCAGCACAAACCTGCACGCGCCGAATATACAGCAATGTACGAATCAGCTCTGTAAACTTGGCACAACCATACACACACACACACACACACACGCACATACACGCACATACACGCACACACACACAAACATACAGTCATTCAGTCTTGGTTATAAGCAGAAATGTCAGCTTTGAGCTACAAGAGTAACACGGACAGCAACAATAATAATAACAATAATAATTATATTCCTTATTATTATGTGGTAACAGATTAGCATGTGTTCATAAAAACACACGACTTTTGGTTAATAAGGCCTTCTTCCATAAGTGATGTTGGGTGATTATTTATTTATTTAGTTAGTTAGTTATTATTCTTAATATTATTTCCAGGCTTGGTGCAGAGCAACACTGAAGGTCCACTGGGCTAATTGAAGAGATGCTGCTGGAGTTGTGTGTGGGGGGAGTTGCAGGGACTGGGGAGGGGGGGGTTGGTCGGTTGGTTGGGGGGGTTCTTGGTCCATGATGGATTAAGACAAGGTAAATTCTTCCCTCTCGTTAATGATTAACTGGCTTTGAATTAAAAAAAAAAGAAAAAAAAGAAGAAAAGAAAAGACAGAGAAACTGAATATCTCTCTTTGTTCAGGTGGAGAATGGCCATAAAATTAAAGTGTCCAATGTGTGATTAAGTGGTTACATCACTGAAGAAAATTATTATTATTATTATCACTATTATTATTAATATTAATATTATTACTGCTGTTGTTGAGGCTGTATGTGCTGAGCTGGAAAAAAAGAGAGAGAGAGAGAGAGAGAGAGAGAGAGAGAGAGAGTCAGTCAGAGTCAGAGAGACAGAGATGGATTTACCGAGCCCCGACATGTCGTCTTTTACTGCGGCTCGTAAATCTGTTAAAGGCGGCAACACGCGCGCGGCCGTTTTTTTGAAATATATATATTTATATCCCTCTACTGCGCGAGACGTGAGGTCTTCCCCCGCGCTGTTAGATAGAGAGAGACAGAGACAGAGACAGAGACAGAGACATCCCCGCGGCCTCTCCCGACTAAATGTTAAGGACCACATCAAAATCAATAATAAAAAAAAAATCTTTGTGTTTAATCAAACGTATTTGTTTAAGCATGGCGGTGCTATTTCCCTACTAATAATAATTCATTATTATGATTTTTAAACAGAAGAAGGCGAATAAGCGGGATTTATAATTGATATTCGTGATTGGAGGGCGCGCGCGTATGTAGTTTAACAGCAAACGCAGCGCTTTGTAATAGGCTGCTGCTGTCAGACGTGTCAGGACATTGATCCTGTCATGTGTGAAGTGTGCGCACAGTAAAAAGAAGAAGAAAAAACAGCCTCACCATAATAAAAGACTGAGAGAGAGAGAGAGGGAAACCTGCTGGGCTTAAGTACACATAAATTACACTTTATGACTTTTCACATTTTTACGTTTGCTCTTCTCACGCTGCTCCTTCAGCTGAGTGATCCACTGTGATTTACTGCCAACAACACGGACGACCCTCCACACGCGTGGCCCTCTTCTCCCTTCTCCACTCACACGTTTTGGCCAAATGCTTTAGGGTCTTAATACTAATGGAGGCGCACTTCAAGTTTACAGCTCATATAAACTGTGAGAGTGAATAGACATGTGATCTTTAATGTGGGCTGTAAAAACACGGGTGGGAGACTGCTAAAAATAAACAAACAGGCCACAGAATGATGACTACAGATTAATGTAAGGGATGAAATGTCCTATAACATCTTTAAATCTCAGATTGATGAGATGAAATAATTATTACATTTACGAAACGGATTCAAATTCAAAACCAGATGATTCTGATTCTGTTGTGAGCCAAAAAAAATGATGCATTTCACCTTTGTTGTAGTCCACACCACAGGATGTTATTAAAGACCAGCCTCCTGCACGCGCTTTGTCATCAGGATATTGATAAGTAAAAGCATGAAGGAAGAGGGAGGCGGAGCTGCAGGCTTGTTTAATACTGTACTATCAATGCGCCTTCACGGGCCTATAATGCCCCGCCATTAGTTACACACACACACACACACTTTGCGGAAGTGCATTTATCACTCACATCTAAAAGGATATGATCGCGGCATGCTGCAACAAACAACAGCAAACAACAACGACAACACCACTTGTCTCCATCCCAGTAAAGCAGCATCACTCTGCATTGAAGGATACTGATACACGAATGCATGATTCATGAGTCATGGCAGTGGTAATTGTTAATATTTGATCCTTGGTTTTTAAATACAAAGCATCTGGGTTGCCAGGTTGTGATCCCACAACGGATTTTACACACAGAGGGGAAATAAAGGAAGGACATAATCATAATAGCAGACGTATTTTCCCCCAAATAACGCGTCAAGACAGCAGTTAAAACTGATAAATGGCATTTTTTCTGCGTCACTTCCCTTCAAAACCTGAATGTGTCATAGACTAGTGTTTAAACTACTGCTACTATCTGCCTGTAAAAGGACAATAAAAATAAAAATAGTTTTAATGTTCATGCATTTGTTACAAATGAACTCGGGAGTTTTGAGTTATGTGAGTTATGTGTAATAATAAACTCTTCTTATTGAACATAAATCATGTGGTTTGTATCACGTTGTATTAGTTGCATTGAGTAACATTTTTCAGTTCCATGCACTGAAGATTGATTTGAGTTTATTTACTCTGCAAATGTAATCGAAGAGTTACATGTAGCTTTGAAAACGAACATTTAGCTTTGAAATAAAGTCACATTTTCTATTTAATGAACTCAAGACAAACGAGTGACTTCACAGCGCAGTTTTCAAAGTCTGCAGTGTTTGAGGATCCTGATTTTATTACATATGAACTAGCTTTAAATTGTTTAAAAGAACTACTTCATTCAGAATACATATTACACAGTTGTGCAGCAGCATTGTAGCCACTGCACGGGCCTGGGTTATAGAAACGCGCGCGTGCACTCTGCATGCGCGTGCGGGTCACCATTATTTGGCTGTGCCTTTTTAATACTTAATACATGTCTGCTTTTAAATTGGATCACAGTCTGCACACACACGCGGTACAGTACTAAAAAAAGGGCTGGCAGCCATATATCTCCAGTGACGACCTCCTCCTGAAGCCCGCGCGCCTGCACCGTGACCTCTCCGGCTCCTCGCGCTCTCCGAAATAATACATTTCTCGAGCCAAAGCGGCTGCAACCAGCGCGGGGAGAGAAAGAGAGAAGAGGGAAAAAAGCACGTGGGCGATTTGTCTGGCAATTAGCAAACCACCGCGAGGCCAGAGAGAGAGAGGGAGAGAGAGGGAGAGAGAGGGAGAAGTTAGTGTAACATGTTTCAAGTGTGTGTGTGTGTGTGTGTGTGATGATCCTCTGAAAGCCTGCAGCTTCCTGTGTAAATCTGCTGTTGAAACATCAGCTGTTTCCAGTGACAGCAAACTTTAAAAAAACAAACTAAAAACATGAGAATGAGAGTGGAGCTAATCTGCAGAGGAAAGGCCTCTCTGTCTCACCTGTGTGGAGGACTTCCCTTCTCCTCCTGCTGCTCCTGCTGCTCCTGCACGCTCTCCCTCCACACTTATTTAACTGCTAATCCCACTGAGATTAGGAAATGAAATGCAAATCTAGATGGGGAGAAGCATCAGGGCAGAGTCATAAAGCCACAGAGAAGAGCGAGCACATCTCAGCATATACTGAGGCAGAATCCACATCACTATAACACTAATGTGTGCCCTCACTAACGAAGAGCTCAGTGGGCTTTTATATGCAGAAGCAGAGCAGCAGGGGGCTTCATTTAACAAGCATGTTTTTAATGAACCTGCATGAGCTCACTGCAGAATTAGATTTAGTCGGTTCAAGGTTTCAGGCTGAGAAACTTACAAACTACAAACTACTGCTACTGGGGTTTGTGTATGAATCAATTAAAGCTATAGATGGACTTATGTTGTTAAATGGTTGCCTGGGTGCACAGAATATCAATCTGGTTTACAGCGGAAATGCATTTTCTGCATCACATTTTCTCACGTATTCTCATTTGTTATGTTATTTTTGTGTTTTTGCATGAAGACCAGAAGAGAAATGGTTTCAAGTTGCCTTCAAAGGCCATTATTGTGCCAGCACGCTCTCCCAGGGTAACAAAGCATTTTGTCAGACCATGGGAAATGTTACATTTCACATTCTGAAATGTTAAAAAAAGATTCATACACAGTCATATCAGAGTTCACATGTGTGACATTACAGGGTTTATGGTACATGAGTACATTCTAAGGCTTTATGGAAACCAAACATTGTTATTTTAGAGTCTGAAGTTACACTTTTTGTTGACATAATGCCTAATATGCTTTTTATGTACAATAATGCCTTTGCAGCCCAAATGAACAAACCATTGCTATCATGTGACTATGACCTAAAGTTTCACAAACTGTAAAACATCTGTATTTCTAAGAAGCCTCTTTCTAAGCAATCTATCTATCCTATATCCTCTGTAAAGGCCACGATATACAGGTTTTCTCTGGGTTTTCCGGCTTTGTGGGAGGAACATGCAGATTAGGTTAATTGGATGATCTAAGTTAACCATTAGACATTAGACGTTAACCATTAAGCATCAGACGAGCAGACACGTCCAACGTTTGTTTACTATGGAAACAGAAGTGAAGCTTCTTCTTCTGTTTCTTCTTCTGGAGAATTTGACAACGCTGCACGTCAAAATAGTTCATTCTAAAACTTCATGCATGCGTATACACACCACAATCTGATCCACATCAGATTCACATACAACACTGGCATGGCTGAGGCATCGTTGTGGTTCCCAAACCAAAATTCGAACGGACTACTGTGTTCACACTGAAAATAAATTGGTCCAGATCCTGAAAAAAGTGCTTGCTGGTGTGAAAGCGCTAATAGAGACAAAGAGTGTGAGACATCTGCAAGCTGTCCACCAAGCAGCAGACCACCATTCCAGACCAAATGTTGAAAGATTTGCAGGCTGTCATAGGATGATGATTTCATCCCGTTTGGAAGACAAGATTAACTCTAACCCCAAAAAAACATCCATGCTTTTTCTGCCGAGGATCAACCACATTTATAACCAGAAAATGCTTTTCACCCATATTTCTGCCAAAAGTGGCACAAACACTTAAATACGGTCACAGTCTGCACATCTGCAGACATTAAACAGGAACAGGATTCTTGTTTAGAAACTCGGCCTTACATGTGGTTCTTACAACACATGATCCTGTTGACTGCATGTTGCACAGGCTGATACAGTATACGCTGGTCCTCATAGAGAATAATGAAGACACAAACAACATGGAAGTGATCAGACACTTCAATGTTCTGCAGCTGAAACTCCGCGGGGGCAGCTTTAACCACATGTGTCACACCACAGCGTCAATCAAAATGTCTGCACTGTGCAAGACTTTTGCACAATAGGAGATACACTGCAGATTCATCATAAACAACTATAATGACAATGCTGAGGCTTTAGAGGTTTAGATTGAACCCTCATAAGCCTAAATATACATGTTTTCAACGCGGAACAAATTTCACAAGATGGATCCAAAATCAATGGGATGCCAGATTTGTTTAGTTCCCATTTTTAACAAGGAATTCAAAAGGGAACTGATATCAATCTGCAATCTGCTAGCTACAGTTTCTCAAAGAAGAACTTGAATTTACTGTACCATATAAGATGTGTGTGTCTACCATAGGCTGACTGTATGCTGAGTAAGCTAAATTATGGTGCCTACTTTGATCCTACTCAGGTGTGATCTCAACAAAGCTTGAACCCAGTTCCCAGGATCCTGTTTCTTGGAATTGAATGTGCGCTCATAAATCAAAATTACACAGTCCCACATACAGGCGTGCAGTGATTTAGGCATTAATGGCAACAATGAAGGAGATGATTATGAATGTGTTTGGTTTAGCCCAGTGTTGGCAAAGATGGCAACCAGTCATGAGCCAAATACTTTAATGATTTCCATCCATATATGTAGATGTTTGTTATATTGATTACAGCAGCATTTTATTCATGACATTTAAACACATATGCATTTAAATCTGTGGGAACATTGTGCAAATGTGTTGGAGGACCCCAACAAACATCTTTGTGACCCATCTGTGGGTCCCGACCCAGTCTTTGGGAACCATTGGTCCTCTCCCCAAAACACAATGTTATGTCTTCCAAACACCAAATTGTGCGCCAATAAAAAAAAAAAACTTACACAAACAAACCCTCCACCTGTTAGTGGATGATGTCGCTTCAGAAATGCTGATGTGACAAATTCACCAAAAGGAAACATTCAAATGTGTATTTTGCATGGGCAGAATGTTTAAATGTTATGTTTCCCCTGGTTTGCAAAAAGCATAAGGTAAACCATATGGTCTAAAAATGAGACATTATTCACTTGTAGATTGATGTTTTTGATGCCACCATCACAGCACACCATGCATATGGTGCAGACATGAATGGACGCCGAGCGAAAATGAAAACAAAGCTGTGTGATTTTGAGTAGAGTCTCACTGCTGAACAAGACAACACACCCAGAAGGACAGGATGATGATGGACCCAGGAGAGGATCCTGCAAGTTGCAAGAGATTGCATCAGTAACACTACAGATGTTTTAGGAGACCTTGGAGGAATTTAAAGAGGAAAATGAAGGGGCCATACGCTGCATATGGGAAGCATTTTACAGCAGCAAAAGAGGGCACAGTGGGACAAAAGTGGCCGACAGCATTTTCCCCATATGCCACTGTTCCTTTGATTAATCAGTACTGGCCCAACACACACAGACACACACACTCACACACACCACCTCTCCCAGCTGGAGGTCACATTACCAGGCTGGAACACGACCAGCAGCCACCAGCACTTTAGTAAATAGTGGTAAGAGAACTGCACACGTTTACAGCAAAATATCAGTCGTCTGTGCCATTTGATTCAAATCAAATGGCACAGACGACTGATATTTTTTGAATGATCTCATCAAAATGAGTGTCACATCCTGATTTTCAACCAAACAAGTATGTGTAAAGATGCCCGGCGGTGAAAGAGACCACACACTGCAGCCTTATAGGAAAACGAGGAGGTGCAGGCTCTGTTTACACTGAGCACTCTGTCTGTGTACATACTGTCATCGTGACCCTTTCATACCAAGTCACACAGATAAATGCCTCAACAACACACGCCTTCGATGCCGAGTGCATTACACCCATACACTACACACGTTTCCAAGCCTCCGTTCCATTTGGTGGCGAAATGACTGCTTTCAGCTTGTTAGTATCACGTGTTTTATGGTTGACCTAATGCGTCACAGACCTAATCAACTTTAGCTGGTGGCTATTTGGTACCATTTCAAGTATCATTGTGTGTTTTTCTACCATCCATTAACTTCAAAGTATACAAAACATTAAGCTAACAGAGCATGAATTCAGTCGGGTCTGTTTTTGTTGGCATGTTTTTCTTGCTGTTGTCGTCGTCTTCCAAACCCCAAGGAGGTTGGATTTGTGGACGATGCAAAAAACTGCAGAGGCCCGTTTAGGTTTAGTTGTGTAAAAGTATGTTTGCATGAGATAGTCAAAATGAAATGCTACTTTATCGAAATTCTCAAAGTCAGACTCACGCACCAGAGGATGTCATCAGGAGATGAACTACAATAACGCAAACCCTAAGCCTAAGATTTGACCTGGAAATAGTAGAAGAAGACGATATATGGAAGAAGACAACAGGCTGGTGCATTTCGTAACGGATGAGTTGACCAAGATGATGCTCTGTGTATTATTTTTTAAAAGTTCATGGATGGTAGAAAGACAGGAAATGGTGCTTGATGTGAACTACTAGCTTGGTTTGCCATAATAAGTCAAACAAGCAGAAAAGGGCCCTATCACCACCTAGTGTAGTGGAGTCAAAGTAACGCAGATCAACTGCATTTCAATGAAAAGGTATTTTGTAACAAGTTTACATGTATTTCAAAAGTCCACTTTTTGTTGGACTGACGCAATAATTCAAAACCTCATGTAAACACATTAAAACAGAAGACGTGATAACACAAATGATGACGTTTATTCTGAGCAGGATTTAGGATCCTGAACATCATCGTGTCATGGGAGGCCAGGGGAAACATTTCCACAGCTCTTCTGGGTCTTTTTGCACTGCAGCCAAGTCTCACCCTCTTCTTCCCCCGTGTAGCAGTGTCCTGCAGCTGACCCCTGTCCGGGTGCTTCGGCCTGTCTGTCTGTGTGTGTGTGTGAGGCAGCAGAGACATCTCCGCGCGCTGCCCTCGGTTTACAGTGGCCTGAACTTAGTTGTTATGACTAAGTGGCCCGGGGGGCCCCGGAGGTCTAGGAATGTCCGAGGGAGCGGAGGGTCTAGCAGTCTTGCGAGGTCAAGGGGGAACCAGGAGCGGGGGGTGGGACTGGTGTGGACTCGGGGTCAGCCTGTTGGCTTCAGAGCCAGTGGACCTCATCGGTCAGAAAACCCTGTCCCCTGGTTGAACCCTCAGCCTGTGAGCGGCCGCAGCTTGGCCATTCCGCTCATCATCCTGCATGACCATCGATTTCTCTCTTCTCCTCCTCCGCCTTTCCTTCGATACCTGCCTCTTATATTTCTGCCATTTGTTTCTCCTCCACGCAACGCCCTGACCCGACTCCCCTTCTCTCCTTCCCACCCTCCTCCTCCTTCTTCTTTTTTTAATTCCAGGAAAATTGATTTCTGAAGAGGTCAACCAGGAGTGAGTGCGTTTCCTGCTCGGCTCAGCAGATACAGGAGGCCTGAGCGCACATGGCGACCCGCGATCGTTCGCAGTTCATTTGGAAAAAGCTGCTCAGATCGTTTGTTTTCGAGGCAAACAACTGAGAGAGTATCCATTAACCAGCGCTTCCCCCCAACCCAGTTCTTTTAATTTTTCTTATTCAACCCTCTCCTCAACCGTATTATTACTCATATCCACGCGGGTCTCTGCGGCTTGGTTGCACCTGGCCGACAAAAATGCGCGCGCGCACAAGCACCACAGTAGCTCATTAAAAGCTATATACATGTAAAAACCTTAAACCACAACTGTAACACTTTATGACCACGGAAACACGTGCAGACAAGAAAACAATGCTCAATAAGCTCCACGTGCAATTATTCAGGAGCGGACCAGTCAGCCATGTATTAACCAATAGTGTTGGTCAGTAATGTGTTACCCAGTAATGGATTACTACTTTAACTAGTAAAAGGATTACAGTTTAAAAAACAGTAATTGATTACAATTACAAAGCAATGCAGAGCTGAGTAATTGCGTTGTTAGATCCTTCAGACGCTATTTTATGATGACGTGTCCACGCGGAAACAGTAACACTTAGAGATACTATTAATTCTTAATGTATTAATATTCTCTGTGAGTCTTCCATGTTTGCAGTTCTGCATTTAGCAAACTCTGTTTAAATAAAGTGGATTCAGCAAAATAAAGTTTCTGGTTACATTTGCAAAACTTAACTTTGACGCCAAGTGATGGGTGAAGTAATAACATTATTCAAATAAATAATATGTATTAAGTAATTTATTATATTGCCTGAGTGACTTCCTCAACACTGTACCCAAGAGAAGCCTCTGTGCCATCATGTCAAGCTTGTAGCAAGTGAAATAAAGAAATAAAGAAATATATAAAGAAATAAACGCATGCGCAAAAGACGCGCATACTTGGCCGCATTTTACGCACGAGAGCAGATGCCGCAGGGGAAGGAGCTGCAGGCCTCGTGAGTGAGTGACAGACACTGAGGTGACACCACAGTTGCACAAACTCGGGAGAAAACAGAAAACAGCACAACAAAAGCCACATACACACACTCTCCCTCTCTCTCTTTACCTTACAACACAAACAACGCAGCCCACAGAATGAAAGCCCCCACGGCCATAAATGCCCCCTTCGCCTGACCTCGCCAAATGCGCACGGGGGGCAATAAAACCATAAAAAAGAAAGAAAAACAGGCACAGTAGCGTTTGTCTGCAGAGGCAGAAATGAAATTCCCAGGCCTCCTTCCTCTCCCTGTCCCTCTCATTCTCTCTGTCTCTTACCTTGGACGCCGGTCCTCTGAGCGACCTGTGGGCCATCGTCTTCCCTCTGCCCTCGCGGGGAAAACTCTCCAACTGGTTAGTTGAGAGTTTCTCTGCGGGGATTTTCTTCTTTCCAATGAAAGAGGAAAAGAAAAAAAACTTTTTTCTTCTTTTCTTATGGTGGGATATTTGTGGGGTGTAAAAAATAGCTTTCTGATGCGTGAGAAGGGGGAGGTGTGTGTGTACAAGTGTTTATGTCTGTCTGCCTGTGTGTGTGTGGTGGTGGTGGGGGGGTTGGGGGTGTCTTCCAAGTGTCTTCCCAAGACGTCTTCTTCTTCTTCTTTTTTTTCTTTCTTTCTGTGTCTGTCCCTCTGTTCCTTGCCCTCTGCGTCTCCTGGCAGAAGGCTCTTGTGTGCGGCTGTCGGGAGGACAAAAGGGGAAGAAAGAAGAAGACGGAGAAGAAGTGTTAAAAGAAGAACACGTGATTAATGATTTTTTTTCCCCTTCTTGTATAATTCTCGCATTTTTCTTGAGGTGCTGTCCCCCTTTGCCCTGTCCAAATAATGGCTGTGAACTCTTTTTTTTTTTCAGTGGATGGTGTGGTGATGGTGATGGTGGTGGTGGGCTTTCTTACGCATAAACAAAACCCCTGCTCCCATTCACAGAAACAGCAGAAGGCCCCGGCTGATAAAGGTGGCTCAAAAAAAAGAATTAGGACTCCTTGGTATAGATTTTATTGTACGCGGTGTCACCTCGCACGCAAATCCATTTATTTTAAACCACATTGTAAACGCTCAAGGGGATTTAGGGGTTATTGTGCAAGCACTATATGTGAGAGTGCACGTGTGTGTGTGTTTGGGGGTGGGGGTGATGTGTTTAGATGCTCCAATATTGGAAATTTCGCGTGTATGGAAGAAAATTACAGCACTGTGATACAAATATTATGTGAGGAGAGACGCAGCGCCTGTGGGGTTTTGTATGTGTGTGTTTGTTAACTCTTTAGGACCTTTTTTTCTGGCATAAACACTCATCTTGCCAGGACCAGTTGTCCTCGTGGACACCAAAACCTGATCCTAATGAAGCAGAACCTAATTTGCGAGGAACTGGTTGAGTTTTTAGGACTGAGATTTGAGTTGTGTTTAGGTCAAGGTTAGGGAAAGGGTCTTGGTGTAGGCTTTCCAAATGAATGGAAGACAATGCAAGTCTTAAAATGGATAGAAATGCAGGTGTGCGTGTGTGTTTGTCGTACTCAACCTTATTGTCTTCACAATAGTGGGGGGAAATGGTGTGACTCATCATTGTGGCTCAGAGGCTCATGCACATAATAATAATAATAATAATAATGTGTGTAAATGGTGTTTTACAAGCTTGGGGCTACAGTCCTCGTGCGTCTTTACACACTTTTACGCATTATGGTGCAGAATTTGTGTGTGTGTGCGTGTGTTTGAGCACATCTAAGTATACAGTTTGATGGGAGGGCGCTTTTTGCTGCAGGAGCCTTTCATAAATAGGAAGAAAAACAGATAAATGGGCCGAGGGAGTCTCTGTGGCAAGAAGCCCAGGGAGAAATCAACCAACAAGTAATAGGGAATCTTCTCTGGGCCGAGAAATGCGAGCGGACCAATTTGGGGGGCACGGCTTTTTTTTGTTTAAAGTTCATGGAGAGGAATGCTATTTTCTCGCTCCCCCTCCTTCTTGCTCTATATTTTTTCGATACCTGCTGTAAGAAAAGAAAATGAAAATTAATACGGGAGCCGCGCCTCACAAAAGAAGCCATTCGTCTTGTTGATTATCTATTTGGTTGTCAGGGTTTGAGCTATGGCGCCGGCCTGCTCCCCTTTCTGTAATGTGTGAAAAAAAATAAAATAAAACACACATACGGTGCCACGGTACAAGGAGAAGCGTGGGCAAAAATCCCACTCATTAAAGTGTTAAAAGATTACCGAGATGCTATTTAATTGTTTTTTTGGATTTTTTTTTAATTCAAAACCAGAAGAGGAGGAGGATGAGGAGTAAGAGGAGGGGTGAGGGTGCCCCACACTCTTTGTCGGACCGATGCGCGCGAGCCGAGCAGCCGTTAAATTAACGGGAGAACGGGAGTGAAACGGAGGGACGTTCTGTGTGATTTAAAACGAGATTACAGGACGTAATGTACCAGGATCAGTCAAGGCCGGGATAGATTAATCATCCAAAGGGCTCCGAAATTTCTCACGTCAGCTCGCTGATATGCGTCTGTTGAGCAAAAAAATAAAACAAAAAACATTAGAATTCAATTCAATTAAATTATTTATTGTATGTGCACGAGGAAAAAAACAAATACAAACAGCCTGCACTGAGAAGAGACAGAGGACGAGGGGGTGCTGCTGTTAAGCGAAGAAGGATAGTTCTTTTTTTACGAAATTATACATTTAGGGGGTTAAAAAAAATGTGATTTTGAGATAAAAAACAGGCCAGAAAATACGACATTTTTAGTCATTTTATTTAAATTTCAATAGGCTATTTACAAATAATACGAAGGTATATAGACACTGAGTGGGCATAGGCAGAGAAAGGAGCAACTTACACACATACATCAGGGGAGGTAACACGTGTTCAACAATACCGTTATTAGTTATCATACACATCATCATCATCATCATTTGATCTTTGGAATGTAGAAAAAAAACAACATTACACTTGCAGAATAAGAAAGAGGAAAGACATAAAAAAGAAAAAAGTGTGCGCGCATTTCATGTGCAGAGAAAAGAAAGATGGAAAATAAAAACAAATAAAAAATTAACATTCGGACATGCAGAAATAAAAGGCTCCTGACTATTCTGATCAGAACCGTCTCACTTTTAATTAAATAACTACTGTTTCTTTCACAAAGAAGAAATGAAATAGCGCTTTGTATTTGCATCGCAGGCAACAACAATTAGAATTATTATTATCATCATCACCAAAATAACTCGTCACACCATCTTTTAAAAAAATATAAAAGCTCGAAAAAAGCTGTCACTTCATTCAACGAGTGAGAGGAAATAAGATTACGAAATTAAAATAAAAAATAATAATTAGAATAATATAATATATATTTATGTATAAGTACAGCTGAGGTAATAGGTAGTTACATTGTATAGTGCTGCGTTCTGATGCTGTGTGAGTGCGCGCGCGCGCGCGTGAGTGCTGGGATTTTGGTTTGAATAGATAAGTGTCCTTTTGTTTTCAGGCAGCTTCATAACAATAATTAGAACCATTCAAAATAATAATAATAATAAAAAACCCTGTTTGGTGCGTGCGTGGCGTGAAATCTCTGCACTTTCCCCCGTCCTCAACAACACACACACGAGCGCGCGCGTCATTCTAACGGAAGATATTTTTCAAAAATAATTATAATAATACACAAAAACATCTATAGGCGCGTGAAACAACCAAACAAACATACAGTTATAACGGCAGATATCACAGGGCAGATGAGTGCGTGTGTGTGTGTGAATACTTCTTTTTGACGCAAGGAGGGCTCCATTTATTATTTATTGCGCGCGCGCGTGTGAGCGTTTGAGTGGTGTTGGTGGCAGTGGGAGGAGGAGGAGAAGGAGAGGAGGATGAGTGTGTGTTTGTGTGTATGTGTGTGTGTGTGTGTGGGGGGGGGGTGCAGAGGGTAATGGGCAGAGCCGCGGTTTCACCCCCTCTGATTTTTTTTTCTCGCTTTGTACCCGCAGAGTAAACATGACAAATGAGAGCCGAGTTTGGCATGATTAAAGATGAAAACGAGGATCCATCTTCACCAAAAAAAGAAGAAGAGAGTATCAGATAGAAAAAAATGAAGGACAGGAACCACACACACATAAAAACACACACAAGTTTATGCCTACCTCCGAGAGAAGAGAGGGAGGTATAAAAGACAGAGAGAGGAGAGACAGAGGGAATGGCGGCTTGACAGCATTTTTTTTCATTTTGTCTCCTTCTTCATTTCATTCTCTTTATAATACTTTTTATGTTCTTTTTTTCTGTGAATGGAGGGAAATCTCCCTCTTCACCCTGCCACGTCGTATTATTATATAGTGTGTAACATGAGCACTGCAGGGGGCACATCCACACATCCACACATCCATCCATACATCCTTGTACATCCCTCCCCTCCAGGGTGAAAGCGTTATTCCGGTCCAAAGTGCAAGTTCCGGTGGTTACAAGCGTGGCTGACGGTTCGGTACTGTTCACTTTAAGAAGTGGATATATAGGAAAAACACACGTGAGACAAAAAGTGGCCAAAAAAAAGAAATAGTATTGTGTCGGGCTATAGTGGTCCAGCGGAGCGGTTTTGTGAACCTGTTATAGCCTGGGAGTTTGTGTTGTTGTTGTTGTTGTTTGTCCCGGAGCGGACCTTGGTGTTGGGCAGCTTGTGGTCCTTCTTCCATTTCATCCTCCGGTTCTGGAACCAGATTTTGATCTGCCGCTCTGACAGACTCAGCGTATGCGCGATCTCCACCCTGCGCCTGCGCGTCAGGTACCGGTTGTAGTGGAACTCCTTCTCCAGCTCCAGAACCTGCTGGCGCGTGTAGGCCGTCCGCGACCGCTTCGGCTCTCCACCCGTCCAGTTTGGATTGACTGTGGGAACGAGTGGGAATCATCAGCCAGTGAAGAAAATAACCAACCATTAAGCATAATGATAATAACAGTAGTAGCCTAACACGCAATTTAGGCTACTATAACGCGTTTCCCTTATTTACAGTCTACTATAAATCTCTTTATTTTGTTGTGATCTTGCTAATTCTGGTTGTTCTTGCCCGTTTTACAATTCCCCGATGCTTTTCTTCTCATTTGTCCAAGCAAAACTCCCATTCTTGCAAGTAGAATGATAACAGTTTGGCTACTAAAACGCGCAGGCTGTGTCATCTAATGGCCCCTATAATGTGGATTTAACATGAGAACTTCCATTACTGAAAACGTTAAACCACCACGTGAAGATACGATGTCACTGTAACACTGTAACATGACCATGCATCGACGAGAAATATGGCCACAGTGATTGACCTAAAGCGACTGTGTAACCTTTGCTCTGAATATTTGTTTTTCCACGCCATGATATTGGAACAAAGGCAGCCAAAGCTGACGCCTGTGCACGTGTACATATATTGGGATGTGAGAATAAATAGAGGCCATGGTTGCGTTTAAAGGTTACATTTTGAAAAACACGTTCAGGCAAACGCAACAAGGGAACTGTTTAAAAACGCACGGAAACGCAAAGAACGCGCGCCTGCGTTTCCCTTTCTGGTGATTTTACGCACAGATGCCACCGGGCTAACGGCTTATTATAGGAGCATTGCCTGTCTTGTGTAAACTGGTCGGGAATAAAGGTGGTGGTGGTAGTGAGGAGGAGAGATGGTGGAGAGGGAAGGAGGGGGTGTGCAGGCAGCAGCTCGAGCAGCTACACAAGGGAAGGGCAGTGGTGATTCGACAACAATTCCACGACAAACTACCACGGGACTGTCGCAAAGCAAACATGCTGCAACGAGAGCGAGTGTAAATAAAACGAAAAGGATAAAGACTTTAAAAAAGAGGACGAACATTAACGATATTACAGTGTTTCTTACCGAGTAAACAGGTGGAGGGAAAGAAAGCACGGTGACTTCGCAAAAGTCGTCTTCGTCGCGCGAATCTGAGCTCCCACCATTATCCAAACACACCAAATAAAAAAGAAAGGCAGCGAGTCTATTATATCATCACAGAGAGAGAGACACGCCATAAGAGACTGGGAGCTCTTCTGTGTTACATCGGTGTTTTACGGCCCGGCTCCATAAACATGAATATTTCAGCTGCCATAAAACTTTCCCTCCCATGGAACAACGAGTGGGGAAGGAATAGGCTTCGACAGAGTAAAGTACACCGTTTATACAGCCCGACCACTTAAAATCAAATTACCAAAGCATAAAATCTAACTTATGGGCTCGCTCCGAGTTGTCATAAGGCGAAGGTATTAGAGCAGACGAGCCCGAGATCGGACTTCACAAAGGCACCTCAGCGCAGAGGTGTAATAAAAATTTATGGGGGGTGTAATTATATTGGCCCTGCAAACAGACGACCGTAAATCTTGACCCAAGGGCTACTCTTCTACTTCTAACAGAAACCAGGGAGGGGAAGCTGTAGATTCAGACAGTGCGCACGAAAAGCACGGAGGCGCAACGAGAAAGAGAGAGAGAAGGAGGTCGAGAGAGGGAGAGAGAGAAAGGGGGAAAAGAAGTTTGCATGCAGCACTTACCGATGTTTACATGGACTTTCTTCATCCACGGGTAGACTACGGGGTCCTTGTTGCGTGTGCTCGCGGGGGACGAAGAAGTGCTTTGGCTATGGGGCGTTTGGCCGCAGGACGGAGGCGGAGGCGGGCTGGGTGTCACCGAGTCGCAGCGGTGACTCTGCTCCGGGACTGGGGTGGTCTGCAGCCCGTGACCCCGAGGGGACATCACAACCGAGGCGGGCTGTGCTGCACGCTGGCACGGCGTGTAGGGCGGCTCGCCTCGGTGCTGTGGCTGGTGGTTCGGGGCATTTGCGCGGTGCTGCTGCTGCTCTTGCTGCTGCTGCTGCTGCTGTGGGTGGTGGTGGTGGTAGACGGAGTCCGGCTGGAAAGCGGCAGGCTCCTGCCTCTGAGAGCTGTAATAGTCCGGAGAGTGGCTGGGCAGATAGTCGCTCTGTGAGTACTCCTCGCACGGTGGGAACTTCGGGTCCACATAGTTGGAGTTGATCAAATAGGAGCTCATGGCCATTAATTTCAGTCTTTTTGTGGAATTGCACCGACTCGGAAAATATATAACTAAAATTTATATCTCATCCCTTTACTCTTCGGTTATTCCTGTTCCGTTGAACCCTCCTACTTTTCTGTCAAGTGAACAAAGTTAAGGAGCCACGTGACGGCAGCCGGCCAATGGGCGCGCCTCCGGGACAAACCCCGGATAAGGAAATGGGATTAAGCATATACAGAGCCCCCCGCACGCGCATTATCATATGGCCTCAGTTTGTTGGCATTCACTCTTACAATAACCTCCCCCCAATGCCTCCCCCCCTCTCTCCATATGCACAACTCTCCTTTTATAGCCTGTTTGCCCACGCGCATCAAACACACAAAACAAACATACACACTGAGGAATAAATAAAAACAAAAATAAAACAAATCAGGTTGTATTCTGCTCTCGAGGCCGCGCGTGAACTCAGGCTGCAGCACAGATGAGAGTCAGTCCTCCCTCTCCCTCTTATTAAGAGTCTGGCTCTAACTTCAAATAAAGAGAGAGAGAGAGAGAGAGAGAGAGAGAATACACAGCAGAGAGAAAGCGCCAGAGGAGGCTCGTGGCGCCTCCTGCGCGTGCCTGTGTGTATATATTTATTGGGTGTGTGTAGGGAGCTGATTGCCAAAGTTTTTTTTTCTTCTTTCCTTTCTTTCCTTCTCTTTTTTTCCACCACTGCTGCTTTTAAAACGCTAATAACGTGGAGTGGGGATGAGTGGCCTGACTCGGGCGCCACCCAGCAGCAGCAGCGACCGTGTCAGAGATAAATCTGGCCTTGTTTAGGATCGATAGAAAATTCATCAACTAATTCAGGTTGCGCGGCCTCCTAAATCACGGGAGCAGACCTTTGCATTAAGAATGAGAGTCAAGCACCGTTTACTACTCTTATATTTATTTATATATGTATATAGTATATATATAAAAAAACACGCCAGCAGGCGCGCCCTTCTTCATTTAACTCCACTTGCATAGTAATTTAGCCTCAGCCTTTATGTGTTATTGTTTTTTGCCTTGCACGAATTAATGAATGAATACACACACACACACACACACACTCAGTGATATTAACAACTGCAGCATAACAAGTCCACGCGCCTGCTTTTTTGTTGTGTTGCCCTTGAGCCACAGAACCTCTTTGTTTTTGTCCTCCTGCAGTGAATTCACCCCCCAACCGCGACAGCAACATTTCAAGTACTAACACATTGTCACAGACACAGACACAGACACAGACACACACACACCCTGCGTGTCACTCTCTGTCCATTATAAACCTGGAGCCCACTCGTGTTATCCATACTCACATTTCTTGCAGTAATCCTCAATTTTATGCCACGATAATCTGTCTTTGTCTGTCAAACATTAGGACAAGGCACCCAGATATGTATATATATATGTATATAAATGTAAATATACACTGCAAACAGACAGGATTGAGGTGAACAGGAGAGTACACAAGTGATTTTTTTTTAATCAAAAAGCTGCAAGTGCTGCTGCTGCTCATTCTCCCCAGTCTTATCACTGTATAGGTACAGACACACACTGCAGGCAAGATGATGGAGATATCCAATCCTTTGTTTCGAGAAAATTGACCGTCTCCTAAATCGACCCCCCCACCACCAGCAGCCCTGCTCCCTCCCCGAACCACCTCCACCCACCCCCTCGTCGTTTTCAGCAGGCCGACCGCATCATTTTTCACCAGGACTTCTAATAAATAAAGAGAGAGAGAGAGAAAACACTCCAGTTCATCTTGGAGCCTGGAGTTTAGCTTTTAAAAGTATGACGTTTTATGGTGAAAAAAGAACATTTCTAAGCAGAATAGACACCGCCGAGCAAGTCAAATCATAGATATCCAAAGAATAAAGAGCAAATGCACCGTGGAATATGTCTGTTATCGTAAAATAACAACTTTCTCGTCTTATTCTCGTGTTCTTACTCACCTACAATCGAATTTAAACGTAAAATATGAAATAAAACACAACTACGCAGCATTTAAAGGCGTGAAAACAGTAATAAGAGCTGCAGGCCTTTACTTCTCTGAGAATCTGTGTGTGTGTGATCCATCGCTGCCGCTGGGTGTAAATCCACTATATACTCCCCTAGAAGCGAATTTGTGATTGTTTTAATGATTTTTACACAAATCCGGATCTACAGGGTAGATATAGAAGACAGTGGCTCTCTGGAGGCGCGTGCTCACGCCGTCGATGCACTTGGTATTGCTTTCATAAAGTCGCTGTCGTGCATGGGGCCACACCGGGATATTTCCATCTGTCTATGCTGTTTCCTCACTGTTAGCGGCGGAACTGGGAGCTAAAGGGCTCTAACACTTCCTGTGTGACTGAGTGGCAACGAAGAAAACCTTGTTAAGAAGGGGAAATTAAAAAAGGAAAAAAGAAAACACTCCTGGGCCCGCAGACAGGCCTTTAAAACCACGCATTTCTCATATTTAGAGTACAAAGCAAAAGAGACAATATCATAGTATGTTTTCATAATCAAAAGGGAAATTGTGTATGATATAAAACCTATACGTTATGTTAAATATTTTATTTTGACAGTAAAAAACTATTACCTTTGGAACAGGCCTCTGTTATTTGGTTATTTTATTCAAAAACATCAGCTTTCTCTTCACGGATTACACTAAAGGTAATTTCGGTTAAAGATGTATATATTTATTTCAAAAAGGCTCCAGCCTTTGTTTTAATAGGATGGACACATGGAGAAAGACAAATGGCTTTGGCACGAGCAAACGCACTTCTATCAGAAATACTTCAGAGGGACGAGACTGAAGAATGGATGGAGCAATAACCAAATGAATCCATGAGCTCTCTGTCCCCTTTTTTAACTCAATTAAAAACTTCTACATTTAATCAGCATTTTTCTTTTTTTCTTTCGAAAAATATATTTAAAAAAATTATCCGAAACAAACATGAACAAAAAAAGCTAAACAAAACCTCCTTCCCTTTCAATTGCTAACATATTCCGCCTCTGACTATGGTTTCCATGTGATTGATTTGTAATGTTACACACGCGAGAAAAGGCGCTGGTGCATTCTGAAGCTTTCCACGTACAAATGCTTTTATATTTTTTTCCTCTCTGTCATTTCTATCTGCTCCCGCGCTGCTCCCACATTGATTTTGTGACACCGACACTCCCTGCCCGCTGCAGGTAATATTGCTGTTCTCCGTTTCCTTTTAAAAGTTGCCCATACATCACAAGACGAGACCACAAAGAAAGGCAGAGAGCATGGGAACCTGAGGACGCAGTCACAGTAGTCACTCAACCCCTCAATCCACCTGATTTTATTTTATTTTTAGTAATATTTAGTAAATGAACAATTTAATGTATGATTTCTTGCAGCTAGACCCTTTATTGTTTACATATACACTAACTTACAATATTAAAGCAACGATACTGCTGCTTTCAAACACTCCATTTTTAATTTCAATTGTTGTGTTATATGTGCAGTCAGTAATGTGATCCGCCATGTTGTTCATTTTCGTTCCTCTTCTTTTTTTGGCTCTGTGTAATCTATTACCGTTTTTGTGCATGCTGATTTGATTGTTTGTTTTGGCTTTTATTTTGTATTATATTATTTATTTGCAGAACAGGAACCTGCCTATTTTCCCCATATGATGATGAAATGAATTCTATTCTATTCTATTCTATCCATTGTCTCTCGTGTGCAGGTGTGGGCCTACACTTGCGTCACCTTGACCTCGCGCTCTGCCCTCGGGTCATCTCAGGTATCTATCAAGGTGTGTTGAGTCTGACTGCGACACTTCCTCCCTCCCACCTCTCTGTCAAGTTTGTCAGTAGCAGCCATTCAGCTGCTCGGAGGGAGGCCCACTGTTTCCGGCTACAGGTAGTGCAGACCAAAGATTTACTGACAAGATAAGACCAAACAGGAGAAACAAGGAAAAGGAGCAAAAAAATGAAAATGTAGATATGTATGTTCAAGAAAAATAAAAAATTTTAATTGGTTAAATTGTGCTTTTTTTTGTCTGTTTGGAATAGAAAGAAATGTCCGTCTGTTGTTTGGTTTAAACGTCATGAACCTGAACCTGTCTGCAAAGTGAAGCGCAAAAGAGCTGCAACATTGTATCTGTAATATCATCTGCACACATACATACACACACACACACGCAGAGACTCCAGAGACAGTTGACCTGCTGGATGACATAATCCCTGGACGCATTGAGTGGGACAAGGTCAGCTGATCCTGATTTAAACACGTGTCCTTTTTTTATTGCGGGTCACGCAGTTCCCAGTTTACAGCGCAAACAGCAACAAAGCACAAACGCTGTTGTTTTTGTCCCTGTGTGTTGTTTGGACAAAGTGTGAAATAATAATAAAAAGCAATGAAATGTGCAGGGGGCGGAAGAGAGCATGACTTAAAGCAAAATTATAATTTACAAGGTTTTGTAATTATTATTGTGTTCTTTAACCAGCGTGTTGTCTCACAAATTCGGCGGAGATGATGCGGAAGAAAAATAAAGACGGATTAACTGGGATTAAATATCTAATATTTATATAATTTAGGTAATAATTATTATTAGAATTATATATATATACAACTATGTATTAATTAGTATTGTTATTATTATTATTATTATTATTATTGTTGTTGTTATTATTATTATTATTATTATTATTATTATAATAATAAAGTAACACTTTTACAACAGCAGGCGCAGTCAGAAAATTATATGTATTAAAAACCAGGAACATATTGAAGGGTTAAACGGCCTCATTATGTGCAGGGACCGGACTTGTCAATGTCCTGAAATATTACCGAGGTGGAAAAAAGCTAACGACGTAGAGAGAGAGTGAAAGAAAAGAAACGAAAAAAATGCAGGGTTTGCTCCTTTGTTGCGGTTTGAAAAATACATCGAGGTTATTGTCATGCAAAGTCACGGGACAGGGGATTAAAAATGAAGTGCTGACGACGAGGCCTGATTCTCCGTGTGGCGACTATTAATCTGAAGGTGTTTCTTTTTTTCAGTGGAGCCTTTGTGTGGCAGGTTTTAAACTCGAGCGCGAGGCTATAACGAACACGAATGTCAGCGTGCAGCAGGCGGATTCAACTGTGGTGTGTAAATGTACAAATGGTGAGGAGAATGTGTGGGAGTTTTGTTATTTATCTGTTTACTTTGTATTTATTATTTCACGTAAAATGTGTTTGGATCGCATCGTTGCATGGAACGAGCTGTGCTAAAATGAATTCCCTTGCCTGATAGGGCATATGGGCGTTGTCTACAGAATTAGCATTAAACATAGTTTTATACAAACAGAGATTTAATTGCAACGCACTTTTTTGGACTTTTTTAAATACATTTTTAATTCATACATTTAGGTTGAGAGTGCTGTGATCTCTTCCACAGTTGGATCATATCATACTGTATTATGTTATATTACATTATCAAAGGAGCAGCTCATTATCAATCAGCAGAGGGAAATAAACAGCCCAAACCACACACTGCTTATATACACATCTCACACATGTGTTCACATGAACTACAGCAGCAGGAGAAAACCACACATCTGCTGAGTCACAACAACCATCTTATATTCACGTCTATAACTCATCTCCACACCACTGTACATACCAGTGAATTCATGTTTTAGTATTTTGTGTTTTTTTTGCTTTGCCCCAACTGACCAAAAAAGTCAACCGCAAGTAAAAGAACATGTCCAGCAGCACATACATTTATTTTCTCCAACCATGAGACACCAAGGGAGAAAGTTGTCCACAAAGTGACCTTTGACCTTCCTCCAGGCACGACCTGGCCTTCACCATGCGGTAAAACCACATAATGGCTGCCTATCTGAAACAGAGAATCCTCACTATGGGATTTAGCCCAGGAGATGTAAAAACTCTTAAACAACTGATTAATACAATTTAAATACATCATTCAACAAGTAAATATAGTGAAACAAGATCCGTATGTCAAACAAAAAAAATATCTATCTATCTATCTATCTATCTATCTATCTATCAATCTATCTATCTATCTATCTATCTATCTGATTATACATCTGACATGACAAGCATCACAATACACTGGTGTCTCGTTGCCATGATCAGCAGAGAATAATCATCACCATCATGACTACAGTGCACCCTAAAGTCACGTCTGTGAAGCCCTCACGTGACCAAACAGGTTCACAATAATTAACCAGTCCAGTGCCACGTGCAGCCTCTGATGGTTTAAGAAAATATAAATTGATAACAAAGATTTTACAGAGGATAAAATGTTATTTTGCAGCAGCAGCAGCACTAGTTCCGGCAACACGTGGTCACCCCTCCCTCCTTCCCTCCCTCCCTCCCTCACTCCCAGCATGGGCAAAGCACCTGCCACACACCGCGCAGGAAAGCGGACACACACACACAGACACGGATATGTAGATGAGGGAGCTTCTTCTTCTACTGTGCCTATCTGTGCGTCTTTGTGCGTGGGTTTACTCACTGCTCTGAGGCTCGCGCAGTCCTCCCTCCCTCGTCTCTCAGCATCGTCTTTTATTCCATCTCCGCTCTTCTTTTTACTTCTTTCTTCTTTTTGTTCTTTCATTTCCTCTTCTTTGCGTGTCCACATTGATTTTGCTTTTCTCCATTCAAAACCTCACCCCCCTCCCTCCTTCCATGTCTTCCTCTCTTCTTCGACGCCACAGGTTTCTCTCTTTTTTTTGTTATCTCTTCGGGGTTTTTCGCAGTACCTTCGGGGGTAAAACAGATAGAAAGACAAAAGAAAAGTCGTTGTCACTTTCGCGGACTGTCACATAGTCACTCACGCACGCGCGTAAAGACGCACAGCCCCCGGTCTCCGGTGTAACGCGTCAAACAAGGTTTTCGCGTGGACCGCGCTGCTCAGAAACAGTCACGGACTGAGGCTGTAAAAAGGTTAGGACCAGAACCGGTTGAACGGCGACATAATCCAGAAGGAGGGGGAAAAAGCAAACAACACGTCACCGCAAAGGTTTTCCACGCACGCCGACAACACCGTGGGCGATCCTCACTCACAGGCGGTGAAAACGCGACCCCTTCCTCGTGCCAAAACAGGAGGAAGCCGCTCCCCGGTGACCGTCCGCCCGTGTATCCCCGTGAAAGGCTGCATGAAGCGGTTTGGGGCTGAGGGAGAGACCGAGCAGGACTGCTGTGGAGACTGTGGGCTCTTTAAGGCATTAAGTGTGTGAGTGTGTGAGAGGGAGAGAGAGTGTGTGAGTTTGTGTGTGTGTGTGTGTGTGTGTGTGGACTCAAGTTTTCAAATTAATCTGCCACTTTGGCACACTCTTTGTTTAACGGGCGAGGCGTGTCACCCCCGCGTCCCCGGTACACATTTTAATATTGGTGCGACGCGCTGACCTCCCGTTCACCCCGTGCACAGCCACAGCCCTTTCCCTCACCCCCTCCCCCCTTTTTCCACACCCTTTCTTCTTTCTCACTCCCTCTCTCCCCCTCTTTCTGTCATTTTGTTCCTCACCCCCCTCCCCTCCTCTGTTCCTCTGTATCTCCCTCTCTCTCCGTCATACTAAATTGAGTTGGAGTCATTACTTTGAAGAAAAATGGTCAGCAGATATGGAGGAGGGAGGAAGAAGGGGGGGGGGGGGGTCTTTCTCTCCTTCCCTCCCTCACACACACACACAGATTTTTCTTCTTCTCTACCAGGATCATTTCTCCTTCTCCCTTTTGTTGCACATACAGCTTGGAAATAAATGACACCAGGGCGCGCACTGATGGCGCATGCCTCTCTCTCTCTCTCTCTCTCTCTCTCTCTCTCTCTCTCTCTCTCTCTCTCCCCCCCCCGCTCTATGTCTCTCTTCACTCAGCAGTGTCCACGTGTTGTTATATTGCACTTTATGTGCAAACAGCACTGTTTAGTGAGAGACCGGACACTGAGCTGCCAGGTGGATGACGCTTTTTCGACACTTTTCACACGTTGGCGGATTGATTTTTATCGCGTTAACTGCAGTCACGTGTCCACACTTGTCTCATACTAACTGCATTTTTTCCTACATGATATCAATAAAGTGTCGCTTTCACTCAGAGCAGATGCAAATCATTGTATTTTCCTCTTTGCTTGCATTTTATTCCCCCCCCCCCTTCTATGAGGACTGGTCTGCATAGAAACATGTCTATATTATTATTATTATTATTATTATTACTACAATAATAGTAATAACAATATATACATACACACACATACATATATATATATATATTTTACTTTTTAGAAAGGTTATACACACACAGGCAAGTGCCAATGGTTATTCAAATACTACACACATATATATACATATATATATATATATGTACATACACATATACATATGTATATGCAGGCTGTCATGACAGGCGCGAGCACGCTGCGAGAGCTGAAGTGAATTATTACAGTGAACTCGGCATGAACCCGGGGATAAAGAGGCGAAGACTGTAACGTAATTACTCTCTCGTTCAGTCATTACCTGGGATGAAAAGCGGGCAAAGCGACGGAGCCGTGCCAGGCAACGCCAGCGTGTTTGCGTCAATTTGCGCATAATTAATTTTCTTATTTACTGGATTATTATTATTATGAATAATCTGTAGACTACAATTAATTATGACTTAGTAACCCACCCCATGTTTGTTACACACACATATATATGTATACATATATATATATATATACATGTGTGTGTGTGTGTGTGTGTTTTTATTGTGAAATTACGGTGTTTTATACAACAAAACAGCATTTCTGCCGAGAAAAAATGTGGTATGACTGTGAAGTTACAATGAAATGATAGAGCAGCCGACTGTGGAAATACAGAGAGACACTACACAGAGTAATATGAACGTATGTTTTGTTCATTTTTTTTTTTTTTACAGGAAAATGCCGCAGAAAGAAAGAGCTCATTCCGCTGAGCTGGAAAGTCAACTTAGCCGCACACATTAATCTTGCAGTGCTGATCAGATAATGTGAGTCATCATTTTTGGGATGGTGGAAGAGATAAGAGTTGAGTTTTGACAGGTTTGGCTGATAAGCATGACGAGTGGAGGAGCTCTGCTCTGCTATGTATATTTAGCCTGTGTACATAAATAAAACAGCTGCCAGCACTGAGCGTGAAACCACCACTTCACAACCACTCACCTCCTAACTTCAATGATACACTGACTGTGATGATGGCTTCACTTTTGTTTCCCTGTGATCATGGTAGTGAACACTGGTGCTTTCAGCTTTCAAACACGACAAAGTCTATTATATTTATGTGTGTATATATATATATATATATATATATATATATATATATATATATATATATATATATATATATATATATGATAATAATGATGGAATGTAACAAAATTTGAATGTTGCTTTTAATCTCTGCTAATCAAGGTCACCCAATTGGGTGACCCTGACAGAGTCCGCGCAGCCTATTTTCGATAAGGATCGAGAAAAAAGTGAACTTTGAGAGGATATTCTGAAGCTGAGCATCACAATGAAACAACGAAATCTGGTCTACAAGGCTGTAAAACCCTATTTTAACTGTGACAACACACACAGCTCAAATAACACATAAATGAATAACACATATCAAACTTCGTATGTACCGCTGCATCAAAATTTACTGCGCATTTCACCACATTTCTGGAGCTCATGCTCTGCCATTTTGGCCAAAACACACCCTATGGACCAGCTGAGACTGCTGTTTCCAGCCAAAAGCGATATATGACAAAGCATTACAGAGATGAAAGCCAAAGAATACAGACAACATTAAGTCATTTGCCAAATGTCAACTGTAACATTGCTCTTACCTTTGATGTTTCTCCATGAAAAGTTAATCTTTCACTGCTGGTTAGACTGACTTCCTGTGTTACATTCAAAAGCTTCCACGCCACTTTAGGTGACATCATCATGTTTTGAGAAGCATTACCCTATCCTAAGGCAGCAGCCAGGCCCGTGACATCCACGTGCTCTGTTGCTTCTCATTGGCTAACAAAGCCTCTATTGGCTGTAAGGAAGCCAATGAGATGTCATCCCTTCATCGAGACCATTCAGGCCCGCAAAGACAGACACATCTCCATTGAAAATATATTAAAGTCTGCAGGAAGTTTGAAACAGGGCCATACGTTGTTTTATTGAACATTATATAAAAGTGAAGAAAATAGTTTAATACATGGTTTAAATACAAATGGCACAGATGTTTCCAAAATGTGCCAAATTAGTCCTCACCTGTAATTTTTGCTCTAAAATCTCTAATTTTGTTCTGCTTCACTTGATCAAAGTCAAACTTTGCAGAGATGATGTTCACAGGTTGTTCTTTGATATGAGTGAGTTCAGAGCGGATTCTCCATCATTCCACAGAGATATTCATCCGTATTTTTTTCAGACAAAGCTGAATTATTTTCTTTTTTTGTGTGCCATCTTCATTTACTATTCACCAGTAACACTCACACTGATATGTTTCCCCTTTACTATGACACCAACACATTGTTGCCCAGCTCTAATTCATGTGTGATAAATCAGTCTGCATTTAAAGGTTCAAACTGGGAAATCATTTGATTGTGTTGTATTGTATAATTTATATTTAATTCCCCCAGAATGAGATAAAGTGGAGGCCGCCATTTTAGGCCACCATGTTTTTTTTTTTACAGTAGCCCAAAATGGACACTTATCTTTTGAGTTTGCACGCTAAATGAAGGCTAAATATTTTCTTCTCCAACACAGTTGGAAGGGAAGACTGTGGTGAGGGATATTCAGCTGCAGCATGGACTGTACCTTTAAACTACTACAGACAATGATAATAACAACAATAGCCCAGTTGCCTTAGATGCTTATAATAATAATAATAATAATAATAATAATAATAAGCAGAACGAACAGAATGTGAAACGAATGTTAGCTGGTGTGAGGGAAAATGTAGCCCCACACCTGCGCCTCACACACACTCACACTCTCACACACTCGTACACACCTCTGTCACCGAATACCTTCTGTCCCAACACCACCACCTTCGACCCCTCCATTTCCCCGCCTTCCTTCCCCTCTCTCTGTACAGCAGGAGGAACGGGGACAGGAAGGGAAGGTCAGGCCTTCACCTCTCCTTGCCTCCTGCTATCATCCCTCTCATCTCTCTACCTCTGTTCCCCTCCCTCCCTCATTCTATTTGCCTTTGACGTCCAGAAATTGGCCTCGAGTCGAGTGAGTGAGTGGAGAAGAGGAGAGGGAGGCGGAACTCACGCGAGACGGTGAACTTTTGACCCTTAAACTCGGTGAACCCTTGTTGCTGGCTGCATGACTGTTGTACAGCCTGGACATCCACGCAGAGCAGGCTGTTCTCCTGATAACAGCCTCTGGATGCGTCCTCCTCCTCTTACTCCTCTTACTCCTCTTGTTCCTCGAGGCTGAGGCGCACACACGGAGCAGTGACAGTATATCCTGCGTTTGTATCTGTAAAGTGTTTCCATAAGAGTCTGCTGTGCTACTTATAGCTCAGCGGCTAAGTACAGGGAATAAATACGAACTTAACGATATCAGCAGAAGAAGAGGACATAATTCATCAACATCGCCTCATTAAAGAGACACTTTTAACTTCGTGCAGATCACACACACACACGCACACACAAACGCGCACACGCACACACATGCACACGGCGACACGTATGACACATATGTATTTTAACAGCGAGGATGTTACAGGATTAAAATGAGGATTAAAAGAAAATAAGGGTAGACGTGGAGGGGCGCGCGTACAGGGAGTGAGGGAGAATGGAGGAAAGACATGTCAGCATGTTGTCGTGCTGCTGCCTCGCGCCGTCCTCCTGGTCTGAAGCGGGCTCTGGTGGTGGCGCGAGAGAGCTGCATGCTCTGGGAGAAATTAAAGTTAGAGAGCAGGCACCGACAACCAGATGTAAAAAAATAAAAAAGGGGGAAAAAAAGGGAGAATTGTTTTAAAATAAAACCTAATATATGATAATAAAATAAAATGATTTCTAGCTTGATATCTACTGACATTGAATTTTATTATCATTATTATTATTATTATTATTATTATTATTATTGTTATCAATCTTTATATTGTATCGTCGACGTTTTTATTGATATTTTAAGAGCCAAACATAACGTGTTATTTATGCAGAATAGAATAGAATAGAATAGAATAGAATAGAACAGAGTAGAACAGAACGGAATAGAATAGGCCTTTTAAGCAGCAGCCATTTTGACATGTTTGTGCAGGAAAGGCACTGCTGACATTAACAACTGCACTGTTTGATTTCATTGTGACTGAGAACCAGCATGAAACCTGACAATGAGGAAGCTAAATGGAACCGAGCCATCATTAATTTGACTATAGACGTCCGTGTTTCTAACAATTTCACCTGCAAACTCTACCATGAATAAAGGTCCACATTTGATGAATATTTCTATTGCTTTATTCGTTTCGATGTTTCATTTGCATTGTCTTCTTTACATTACATTACATGTCATTTAGCAGACGCTTTTATCCAAAGCGACTTACAATAAGTGCATCAGTAAGTAAGAGCTTCAAGTAAGCCAAACTATAAAGTGCTAGTCATAAGTGCGACGTATAAGCAAGTGTTTTTTGGTTTTTTTTGTCGTCTTATATATGTTATACATCTGTGTGTCATGTTGATTTCGTGTCTGAATTTCCCGGAGGTAATATTAAAAAAACAAAAAATAATCTAATCTAATCTAGAAAACAATCTGTATTATCATACTCTTAAGAAAGCCTTTAGTAATTACAGGAGTGCGATATGAATTAAAGGTGGTTCGAGCTTTCAAACGTCGATGCTACAATAAAAAAAAAAAAAAATAAAGATATTACTATACGGTAGGGAAAAAGAACATCGAACGTGCCAACCAGGGTAACTCTGCTTTATTGTACTTTTATTACTCACTTCTCCTTAATTAAATCTAATACTTTTCAGGTTATCAACTTCTCACGAGCCAACGCCAAAACAAACACTCGTGGAGCCGGGCTTTCTGCACACAGCACAGCCACAAAGCGCCTGTTGATAAGGAATGCAAACACTATAAAATGGAATAATAATAATAACGATAAAAACAGATTAAATAACAAGGATTGTTTCCTGTGCGATTCAAAACTGGTGACATTCGTGGTAAATATAATATAATATAATATGATATGATATGATATGCGGTGTGTGTGTGTGTGTGTGTGTGGCCTTCACTGTAGCCATGGAGCCTGATTTGAATGATGGAAGTTTTCGTTTGTCTGAAGTCAAAACTTCCCCCTCCCACCTGAGCAGCCGGAAACAGGAAGCACTGACAAACAAATAAATAAATAAACAGACAGTCGCCAATTGCTTTCCCTTGTGTTGGTGGAGTTTTAACGCACACGCGCGCGCGCGCTCTCCTCCTCCCTGCTCTATCTCCCTCCCCTCTCCCCACAAATCCCGCGCCTGCGTGGCTCGAGCCTGTCTGCTGACCTCGCGGTGACTTCTCCTCGTGCATTATTCATGAAGAGTGGCCTCGCGATTCACCCCTATCAGTATGCAGAAGACATTAATGCCGATTTGAACGTAAAGAGCTGCTGCGGAAGAGGAGAATGGTCCTCAGCAGAGAAACTGAGACACACAGTGTGTGTTTTTTTGTAAAATATATTGTGGGTATGGCATGTAGAAACACAGATATAGATTCAAAGACAAAGACATCTCTGTTGAAATCATGAAATTGAGCCAAAAAAGAGAAAAGAACCGAAAGTGGTTTGTGTAACAACACACCCAGGTCCTCAGGTCAACCACCTTTTCTCTCAGTTTCTCTGCTCTCGCTGCTGCCTCATGCCCTGCCAACAAACCCACCAAACACAACAAAACACACCCCACTCACTCCCATATACACACACACGCAAAGCCCCGCGAATCCCTCGCGCTCATACAAACACACACACACCTTCTGCAATGGAAACAGAATAAAGAATGGAAGAAAAGAAAGAAAGGGCCAGTCACGTCGCTTACTCACCCCACTCATCATCACCAACCACACAGAGGACTGTGAAGCTCAAAGTCAGCGCCGTGTGACAACCACGACAGGTTCAAAGGAGCAGCAACAGCACACACACACACACACACACACACACACACAGAGTGAAGCCCGGGGAGAAGCGGACCTGCAGGCTGGAGCTGCACTGTGTACATACACGCATGACAAGGACACACAAGTACACACAGCAAACACAAAACAGCTCATGCCACAAGTGCAGCTCTCTCTGTATGTCACAGCCTCTACTTTAGTGTATTAAAGTATGAGAAGGAACACTGTGTGTGTGTGTGTGTGTGTGTGTGTGTGAGAGAGAGAGAGAGAGAGAGAGAGAGAGAGAGAGAGATTGAGGGTTGGAGGGGTGTCATCATTAAAAGGAGGAAGTTGATAAAAATTGAAATGGGGAGTTTTTTTGGCCTTCCTGTTTACTGGACTGAAACTTCCTTTAGGACTCCCTCCTGAAGACTCTCTCTCTCTCTCCCTCTCTCTCATGCTCTAATAGTATATGTAATAGTATTAAGTTGAATTGAATACATTACAAAAAGGGAGAAACAAATAAAATGTTGCTCATTGTAACGTTTGCTTTTACATAAATATGTAATGCAATAGTATATGACATAATTTAGTTTAACAAGAAATCGATGCATTACAAAGAAAGTGTTACAAGAAAGAAAGAAAGAATAGGACATTTTTGTATATGTGATAATTAATATTTCAATTTTAGTGACTGCAGACTGATGTGGAAAACTTTACATAACAAAACAAATACATACGATTAATTACTATTATTTAATTCTATGTTTAAAGGCTGTGCATATTTCAGTTGTCATTATACATTATAACATATTATTTTGTGCTGAGCCACGTCAAACACGAATTTCTGCAATGAGAGTATTTATTTTTTCCTGATTCTGGTTCTCAATCTATTTAAAGAGAGTTAGTAGAAGGACAATTTATTTTAAAAAACAAAAAACAAAAAAAAATAAAACGGAAATAGTCCTGTTGCCAGCAGTCTTCCTGAGTTTACAAGAGCAAACTTTGTTTTCCCTTCTCCACTGGTGTCTGAATAATTTATGTTAACATTCTTGGTCTGAACTTTGTGAAAAATCACTGCGATGGCGGAGGGCAGCGCCTGGAATCCCCACACTGACTGAAAACACATCCGAGCCGAGGAAGCTGCGTGAAGTGACGACTCAACATCAGCGAACCCACGACTAACAAATGAGAGTTTGAGAGGACACAGACACAGAGAGAGGGAGCGAGTGGGAGACACTTCCGGAAGCAGAACCCCTCTCTTATTAGCGGGGAGCACGATTAACTGTGCGGTCGTGACTCACACACACACAAACACACACAAACACACACAGTGGATGTGTATACGTGTATAAACAAGCTGCTGCTTTTATCTGGCTTCATACACTGAGTCACTAAAAATTAATACATAAAGTTGTTTGAATACAATATCATTGGAAAATATAATAATAAATAATTGCACTTATTTTACCATAAAACAAAACTTCAAACCAAATAAGCACAGTACTGCGAATTAGTTTACTATAATTTACAATACACATAGTGTGTGTGTGTGTGTGTGTGTGTGTGCGTGTTGTTTTTGCACTGCTACATTTTCTCTACGCCTTTCTCTGATAATCCTGACAAATGACACATACATATATCAGAATGCAATTTGTCATATTTCATTTTACCATTTAAGATTATAACCTCAACAAACTCTAAATTGGTGTAATATTAAGAACTCTTCACATACATGTTAGCGGGGCGCTTTATTTTATTTATTTTATTATTTACACTATCGTCACTATCGGCGCTTAATCGCCGAGGAAGGATGACGCAGCATTCATGGTTTGAATCGTGAGTCAGCATGTTCCAAATAATCCATTATTATTATTTGTATTAATAGTATGATTATGAATATAATTATGTCTGTGAAACAGTGTGTGTGCAGGCACGAGGGGCTCCCGCATCACGACATATTAACAATTTACATGATGGATCAAAGCAATAAGGCAAGAGCGCACGCGCATGGAAAGATGCCCGCTCGCGCGCGCCACCGGCTGCTTGACATCTTCAGTCCCGCTTCAGACATCAGAGAGAAGCAGGAGAATTAATACAGATTTACAGGGTCAGCCTCTACTGTCTGCACCTCCTCTCCTCCTCCTCCTCCTCCTGCTGCTGCTGCTGCTTCATCCACAACAACACACCCGCCTGCTGTATGATTATTAATATTATAATCCTTATTATTATTTCATAACTCCACATCACAGCCTGTATTGATTTCCTCGGCGGGTTGTGTGGTGTGGTGTGGTGTGAACGTCCACTCATTGGTGTTCAGCCCTTGTGTCTCTATATTGGGTGGAGAAACAATTGCATTAGAGCCGTTTTGGAACGCGGCCGTATTGATTGGAGCGGAAGAAAATAGATGTCACGATCTCGACACGTGTTGCTCCTGCTCAGTGTGGTTTTAAACTCGATAAGTGTTTTATTTGGGATCTTATTGGTGAGAGCGTTTTATTAGTCCAATAGTTCAGTGTTGTTTTTGGAGAAATTTGCTTTAAATGTTGCCTCGGGCTTTTTTTCTTTCATTATTAGCACGATTACTTTGGAAAAATCCCATTAATATTTGATGCCTTTCAGACCGGAGTGCCTTCTCTTTTATATTTCTTTAAACGTCCGTATTTGCCTGTTGAGACTGAGCCGCAGGCTGCAAAACAGAAGGTGTCGTAGTATCGTGAGGCTCTGTGGTGTCTTCTCTCTCTCACTCATGCAGGATGTTTCTGTGTCACGTGGTCTCCACTCCTGATTTATGACACGTGTGTGATTGATGTCTTAAATTGAGTGATGGTGAGGATGCCGTGTCGCTAATTCTGGCGTTTGTGTGTCATCTGTGCCAGTGTTTCCCCAACGCTGTTACACTTTTCCCTTCACAACAAAACTCTGCGTGTGTGTGTTTCTCGCGAGTTAAACAAGTCAAGGCTCTGACATAAAATAACCTGCAAGGTCTGCGATGCTGGGCCTGGGAATGTTTGTGAGTGCGACGTTTTTTTCACTCACACCCATCCTGCCTGGAAAATACAAGGGCGAGAGACGGACAAAGATTTTCTTGTACCCAAGGACGTATATCACAGTCCCTCTCTCTCTCTCTCTCTCTCTCTCTCTCTCTCTCTCTCCCTCTCTCTCTCTCTCTTTGTGTATGTGTGTGAGAGAGTCCTTGTCCATTTTCTTTGCTTAATGTTAGCACACATGGACATTTATTCCAGTCTCAATCCCTCATTGTTCAGTGGAACCATTTTTACGCAGACAATGGCTGTGCGTAAAAATGCAAAAAAGGGAAAAAAAAAAACAAAATAAATGAAACGTTTCCTTCCTCCTCTCCCAAAAAAGCTGCAATCATGAGCCACAAGGGAGGAGCATTCACTGCACTCACTCCCCAAACTTGATTATCTATTTTCACTCTGATCCAGGGGGAGGGAAAAGAGGAACATATGAGTCAGATCAGTTTTACGCATTTAAAAATCACTTAAAGAGAGAGCAACCAAAAGGTGATGCACGAGTCATTTCATCAGCTGTTCATTTGATATCATTCAAGCACGATAGCAGCACAATATGCGACACTCTTCCGAGGAAGAGCTTCGCCAAAGAAACTGATATCTTTACGCATGCCCGTAAAGATATCAGTCTTTCATCGACTTTGTTCTTAGTTTCACAAAAGTTGACACACACACACACACACACACACACGGCACCACGACACACAAGTACAGTACGAATGCAAACCACCCTCGTGATCAGTGTGAGGCCACCTCTCCAAAGAACATAGCCAGTCTCTTGTGCGCACAGTAACAGGACACGAAAACACGCTCCACAAAGAAACATGACAAACACACTGAAAGCCTCGCGCGCTAATACAGCAGCACAGTGAGTGAGTGACATGGCAATTACACAGCTCTCTCTCATTCACCCCTCCCCCTTTCCTTCCCCACTTATCTCCCACTTACAAACACTACTTACTGAGCGTCCTGGTCCCGTCTTCTTTTCATACACCGTGTATATTCCGAGTGTCCACAGCGGCACAAACCTGTGCTCGCCGGGCTCCGTGTGTGAACCGGAGCAGGACCAGCGGCCGTTAGTAATAGTGGCCTACTCTCTCCCACACACATACACGCTCCCTCCCTCTCCCTCTCCCGCTCTATCTCTACTTTACTGACCCCTTTAGGATCCCCGCGAAGCCGTTAAACCGTCACTTGCTTTCTAGAATGTGAAATATATAGTACATTGTCAACTCCCCAAAACCATAAAACTAACTTTATGGACCCCACGTGACCAGGGGAGAGCCAGTGAGAGGTATCAGTCTGAGGCCAGGCCTGATCTTTTACGGTGCAAGTTACAGATAAAAAGCCTCATCCGTTTGACATGTAAATGTCAAAGCTGCCTGCTCTTTTTATAGTTTAGCCCAAAGCAGAAGGGGGATCGCTTTTTCAAAAATATACCCCAGCACACGTACACACACACACACACACACACACACACAGGAGGCACAGGCGGCAGAGGCTGTGTCCAGATGAGTGGAGCAGGACCTCCATGCCCCCCGACATCCCGAGCATCAGCCGAGGACGAGAGCCGTGTATGAACCGGGGGAACTACACCATCAACAGTAGGACTGTGCAGCAGTGGGTGAGTTTAAAAGTTCAGTTGCTTGTTTACAGTTCGAAACCTGGAGATGATAACTTGATTTGACCGGGTGTCTCTGCCGGTGTGCCGGAAACGGAAGGCAGTTTAGAGACCAATTTGTCCAGTTTGTTGTCGTGTCAGTCTTGGTCCACATAGATGAAAATTGGCCAGTGTGTCCACCTCATCTCCTCATCATCGTGTGTGTGTGTGTGTGTGTGTGTGTGTGTGTGTGTGTGTGTGTGTGTGTGTGTGTGTGTGTGTAGCCAGTTTATTAAGTGGCGCTGGGATGCTGCTGAATGTCCCTGATGTTGTCGCCTTGGAAATGAGACGTCCAGAGTTCACTTGAGGGCTGAACAGTTGTGAGGAGGAGGAAGAGTAAAGGCCTGCGGATGGCTATTTGGTGTGGTGATGTGATTGTTTTCGTCAGCTTGAATACGTTACCAAAACTGCAAAACGAAAAAGTTGGCTATTCAATTATTGTTACATCTCATTTGGCTTGAAATGCGCACAGGGTAATGTGCGTAAAGTGTGCGTAATGCGTGCGTAAAGCGTGCGTAAAGTGCAGAAGGAAACGGATTTTCTGCAAGAACTGGACTCAGTCCAGCTTACATAGAGATTGACGTTAAGATTGGTACTTAGATGTTGGTTTCACTGACATCTGACACACATTTCCACATGAAATATGATTCACTTCATTCATCACTTACACAGTTTTACCACGGGCCTATGACGCACGCATTCAGCTCAAGCAGCAGCATGGTTTCTGGAACATTTGGCCCCTACTTTTCCCCCATTGTATCTAACATGACCAACGGTCTACTCTTGATGACGATTATGAGGAACTTTATTTTTTCTTTCTTTTCTTTTTTTTCTCAGTTATTGTCTGCTTTACTTCAAGTTACAAACAAATACAAAAAGCTCATTGGCAGAACGCGTACAGGCCTCACAGGACGGTAGCCATTTCTCTTGCATGCGCACACACACACACACACACACACACACACTCTCCCTCTCTCTCTCTTACACACACACACACACACACACACACACACACACACACACACACACACACACACACACACGCACACACACACACACAGCTGCGAGTACAAATGGTGAACTGGATACACTTAAAAATGTCAATATCTATTTACATCCTTTCTGGAACATAAATCCAATAATTACAACAACAACAATAATAACAATAATAATATACAGTTACATTTTTTTTTGAATAATACACAACATAATGTGTAGATACGGAGATGTATACAGGCCAGGCTGACCCTCACGCCTTCTCTGCTCAAACTGGAGCACAAGTAACGAAGGGAGCGGCCGATATATTTTACTGTTACTGGCAGTGAATAACTTATACGAATAAGAGCTCACATGCTGACTTCGCTACAGAAAGCACTTGTTAACCACAATACATCGCACTCGACACATACAACGACATTTAGACCTTAAACAACAGGTAGGTAGTAAGGTTTTCTTTTAGGTAGTATTCATGTTAGGTAGCATATTCCTCCATCCACTCCTCTCTTCCTGACAGATATTTTAAAAACGATGAAAACATTCATGAACATTAAATTGTTTCTGGTTTTGTTGCTTCTTCTACTTTTTTTTCTTACAAGAGCAAGTACCACAGTATTTTTTACATCGCCCTAAAACACCAAAAAAGACCAACATGCCGAACAAAGAAAAAGTGCTGCGCTGTTGTACAGTACTTCGATGATAGAAAGTGTTTTTTGTTTGTTTTTTTTAAATCACAATGTGGAATCAGTGATATTTTTTTTAGGTCTCTCCTCCAGCTCAATTATCCGCAGGCGTCTCCACTTTTGTCAGTTTGTTTTTTTCTTCATTTCATATAGACCTACAGTCGTTTTTGGTAGGGAAGCCTGTTCGTCCTGGCTGTGACGTTTCCACAAATGATGGACGGATGTTTTTTTTTTTTCTCTTTCTTTTTTGTTGCTGTTTTCTATTAATGGTTTGGTTTGTATTTTGACTTTCTTCAGGGTTGGAAAGCGCTGCCGGCAGTGGCCAGGCTCATGCTTTTCAGTTTGTTGTCCTTCTTCCACTTCATTCTGCGGTTCTGGAACCAGATCTTGATCTGGCGCTCCGTGAGGCAGAGCGTGTGCGCGATCTCGATCCGCCGCCGCCGCGTCAGATACCGGTTGAAGTGGAACTCCTTCTCCAGCTCGAGCGTCTGGTAGCGGGTGTACGCTGTCCGCGCACGTTTCCCGTCGGGGCCCGTCATATCTGACACACATACACACACAAAAATAAGGCCTTACGTGACATAAAGGAGCGTGACTTTTTTCACAAAACAACACTAACAGTGGGCAGATAAATACACAACTACTACACAACAATGCACCTCAGTGTAACACAAACACGTTATACTCTAAAATACGACTGATCCACAAATCTCTGGTTCACAAAGGACACTCAGCTTTATCCAAAACGACAGCCCTCTTTCTAGCCATTTTGTTACAGGTAGCCCCACTCCACAGCCTGCACTCAAAAATGCTTTAATTCGTCACATTCTTGTTTTCTTTTTTGTAACCACCCCTCACCAACACTTACACCCTCTCTGTATCCTCACTTTTCACCCTGTCCAGCTTCCCTTCAGGATTTTATTGCCTCGTCCTCTGCCTCACCTCCCTAATAAAGTTCCCACACGTAAAAACGCTTCACTTGTCAAAGGAGCAACAGCTTCCAAAAGCCTCCCTGGCCTCTTTTTTTCTTCTTTTCTCCCCCTCCCTATACCAAACACCACCACCACCACCACCACCCGGCTCTGTCTGCGATCCTGTTGGGTTTCTGCTGCCCGGCTCTGCCTGACAGATTTATGACGCTTTTGTGGAATTTTCTAAAATAGAAAAAAAACGAGGGAGTGAAGGCAGAAGCTTCTGAGAATAAACGGATCGCATGCTCACTGACACACTGAGAAAACACACTAATACGTTTTATGATTAACAAGAGCTTCCTTAACTCTTCCGTTTGATGATTTCCAAGCAAATTAAAATATGAAATACGATAAAATAGACGAAAAATATTAAGGTTGATAGAAACAATTAATAATAAAATCTCTGTTTTTTTTTTTGTCTGGGAGACCTCGCAGACTAATTTTTAACAGTCATGTGGAAATATGAAACTGACGCAGAGAATAAAACAGCCTGGTGGGGTGCAAACAAAACCAAGAACCGTGGCTAATTGTGTGACTTTAACCCATTCTGAAGCAGTCACTTCACTCAGAATCATATCAAAGCAGCAATAAGTGCAATGGATCTTTGCAGAGTTGCCTATACAAAGAGACTTGGAGCACCATGGCTCCCCATGTAGCTTTCTAGAGAACTGAACTGTCACTATAACCCCATGTGTTCAAAACATTAAAGCTATATACTGCAAACGCTGTGAATATCCTCGCCCTGGAACAGTGTGATATGGAGCTGACAAAGCTGTAAACACGACAGCAACATGTACCATGGCTAATGTGAAGCTTTCTCATCCAGGGGAATATCTGTGGTGTTTGCGCCTCGCTGCCCGCGGTGCTGCCGGCGGCTGGTCCCGCCGCGCCGCCGCCGCCGCCGCCGCTGCCCTCCTGCTTCTGCATGGGATGCGTGTGTCCGGTCCTGGAGGACGGGTTGCCGCCGTGGCCGGCGTCCCGGCTGTGGTGCAAATCGTCGGTGTCAGGCGACGCGTCGTCGAGCTCGGTGAAGCGCTGCTGCGCCGTGCCGCCGCCTCCGCCTCCACCGCCGCCACCACCACCACAACCACCGCTGGAAGAGTTCGAGGACAGGTTTGGAGAGCTGAGATTACCGCTTCCTGGTTGCTCAGAGCGGGGAGAGGAGCTCTGTGCGCCCAGTTTAGTGTCTCCACTGCCGGGTGACAGGAGGGAGTCTGCGGCTGAGGCGAGGGAGCAGCTGGAAGGCTGTCTGAAACTCCTCTCCGGGGTCGGGGAGCCGAAGCCCCGGGAGTCCCCGACGCCTCCGAAGTGTCCTCCGGTGTTGCCTGCGCTGCTGCTCCCTCCTCCCCGGTTGGCGACGGTCAGGTCGATGCCATTGTAGCCGTAGCCATACGAGCCCGTCGCATGGTGCATGGTGGCGGAGGAAGAGTCCCTGTACGTCCCGCCGTTCATCGCGCCGCTGCTGGCTCCATAATTTAGCAGTTGATAGTCGGGGCCATTTGGGTAGCGCCCCGAGAACGAGTTTACAAAGTAAGAGCTCATTTAGGTTGTTTTAGAGAGTTGCAGCCTTACAGTTAAGTACTACAGGGCGCTTGATTTGTTAGATTTCTCCTGGTCGTTATAACGCGGGTACTTTCAACGATTTATGATGTATTAGTGAATTATGGCGTTGCACTGTACTTCGTTTTTAGCTATGTATGCGCCGTCCAAATATGGGGGTGGGGTGGTGTGTGTGTGTGTGTGTTGCATGGAGGGGTGTGTGTGTGATGGGGGAGGTGAGGGGTGAGGTAAGGGAGGAGAGAGGGAAACAGAGAGAAAGGAGGAGGAGGAGGTGCGGTCACGTGCTTTTGTTGACCAGTCGTAAATTCTCGCCGATGACTTTGGAGAGGTAATTCATGCTCTGAGGTTTCTAATGATGAAGGGGGAGGGCAGGAGGAGGGGGTGAGCGCTGACTCTCTCTCTCTTTCTGTCTCTCCCTCCCTCTCTCTCACTCCGCTGGAGGTGTCGGGGGTGAGCTCAGAGCGCCACCTACTGCAGTCATAATTTATTGCACCAGTGCAAAAGAAAAAAAAAAGACAGGGAGAAAGAAGACTTCAGTAAAAGAGCACAAGCTAAATGTTCCTCTTTCCGGCTGCACGTGCAGGCAGCCATGATCCACATAATTATATTTTTTTCACATAATTATAGACTTTGTCAACGCTTTCCACAAAACAATAACACTGAATTTACCTCCGATAAATAATTGTAGTTTTGCGTTTTGTGACCAACTTCCGTTCTATTCCAAAATGACGAAAAAATACAATCATTTTGCACAGTGGAAAAAACTACATACACAGAACAAACTGTTACAATTAGCTAAATATTTTTCTCATTCTTTCTTTTCTTTCTTTCTTTTAAATTCCCACCCTCTCTCCCCTTCCAGCTGCAGAGGAATGGTAAAGGCAATCTGTGATGTCCAAAATGGATGGAAATCTACTGATTTATGATTTGTTGATTCTCAGACTGGGGTGCATTGCAGCCAGTGTGTGTGTGTGTGTGTGTGTGTGTGTGTTATTGCAGTAGGCCTCAGTATGTACTCTGGTGTGCATATTTCATTGTAACCTTGGCACACACTCACAACATGCACACGGACTAGAACACAGGACAGATGAAGAATTCCAGATTTCTTTGTGTGAAATGACTCAAATGATCACACTGTGTGTGTGTGTGTGTGCGCGTGTCTAAATATGCTCCTGTGTGCAGTTGCGGGCCACATTTCAGATTACTCAGCTGCTTGCACACTGAGCATCAGCAGAAGGACCAGCAGTTGGAATGGAAATCATCTTGAATATTCCAAACCAGGCAACTTTAGAAAAAAAAAAAACTCCTGCAAGAATCAGAACCACAGGCCCCAAAATCCACAAAACAGACTCTGAGCTGCCCAGGATTTTAATATCGACAATAAATCAGTGGACTGTTGGCCTGGACTCAGGCTGAAGGGGCCTACAAAATACAGAACCCAAAGTGTGCCAGGAATGCAGGGGTGGCAGGCAGGAGCAGGAGGCACTGACCCACTTGGCACATGCTTCTGAACACACTCCCCTCATTATATATAGATTTCCACCATCCCACTGAATATTTGGAGTGTGAAACAACTCACTGACCATTTGGATCCAAACACTTTTTCGATAAGAAAGGTCACTGGTTTGGGTTTGTAGTTTAAAATACAGATTTTTTACAGTTGTTTTGTGTCTTTCCTGTGCAAATGATTTCCCTTTTGAATTTCTTTATAACTGTTTATTTATATAATTCTATATTTATAACTCCTCAGTTTGCTTGATGGCTCAGGGGAAGGTCTGGATTCAGGTTAGAACTCAGTTCTTTGACCTGCAGCTGCACACTCTGAATCTGCTTCTGCTCAGGCTTTTCATGGATCTTACGTCTTTTCCTACGCTGCAGGGATGTTTTTTCCTTACACAAATGTGAACATGATTCACTATAATCTGCAGAGTATTTAAATCCCAATTTCACGCTGCGCACAGATGTTAAGATGCTTCAGATTGTCATACTTCAGCTGCAGGGTTAAATTGTTGCAGATTTTTTTTTTCTCTCCTGTGAAACAACACAGCTTCTCCAAATTCTGAAAACCCCACAAAGTGTAAAATACAGTTTCCATGCAATGGCAAATGGAAGTGGTGAATATAAATTATAGAGAAAAACAAAAAAAAGAACCTTCCTCTCCTAACATGTGAAACATGGTGTGCTCTCCCAGACACAGTTGAGCAGTTGGTGTGTGAGTGTTGGTAAAATGAGCCCTCTGAGTCTCAGTGAAAACCATTTCCATTGTGTTTAACATAGAACATCTGCCAGCATATAGTTCACCTTACACAGCACACATTCTCGCTGCAGTGGGAAAAACGAATCAGAGACCCTGGCAAACATGGTCCGAGCCACAGCACCAGAGACACACGATAAATATAAAAAACCCCAATCAAACCGTGTGTGCCTGTCACACCACTCACTCTAACTTCCTCTCTGTTATTGAAAAAAGTCTATAGCTGCTAATCAACAGTGATTATCATAGCTTATAAGCCATGTTGCATCCAAACCCATGCTTCATTTTCTCATTACTTGGGCTATTTACTGATGCCATGCCAGTGTATTACCTTGGCACCTTGTCCTACATTTGAACACAGGCTTTTATTGGCCAACTTAATATGTCTGCTCCAGCTCAATACATAGTCAGTTTGAATATAGCAGCATACTGTGAATGAACTATAGTGTGGTGCTATAAATGAGAGGAAAACCTAATAAAACATGCATGGTAGCGGGAGTCTCTTTGCTACTGCACTGCCGGTAACAAACCAAACAACATTACAGCAACGCTTTTTTATATTATCGTGCCCATTTTTGTTTGCTGCATGGAATAGATTTAGAACATACACACGGGAAAGATAACTGAGGATTTTTATGTTGAAGTGGAAATGGATGCATTATACATTTCTCTATCTTAGTTTTAAGTTTCTGTATAATGAATACGAGGGTTGGCATATGGGCTTAAAAGCTAAAGGCCAGTTTGCTGTTAATTTGTGTTTGCATGCGTCATTATTGCAGAACACTTTCAAGATAATATAGTAGAAAGGGCTTTTTTATGTTTGCGCTTGCGCAGCAGTGAGATGCGGAGCTCACGCGCCGGTCACTCAGAGGACAAGCAGAGTTCAAAAGGTCACGAGGACATTGTCCACTTTGTCTGGGTGAAGTAAGTGTGTATGTGTGACGTGTCTGGCTGACCAGCTCGAGGACAGATCAACTTTCTCTCCCTCTGCTTTGGTCATCAATTAGTTGAGGCCAGCGGCATCAGCTCGCGCCCCCTCCTTTAAAGTCACTTCCCCTCCGCACACCGGCCGCTCGCGCGCAATTATACGTGGCCCCTTTCGGCCTCGGCTTTGCCTCGCGCGCCGTAAATATGCGCACGTCTGCTTCACACTCACAAGTTGTAAGAGGCTGAAAGGTTTACGAGTCTCGAGCGCGGATGTAAGTAAGCCATTAAATCATAAAAAAGAAAAAAAAATGAAAGCGTTTTACTGCGCAGTGCGCTTTTGATTCAGAACTGAGATGTCACCGCGCGTTAAGGTTCGGATAAATTAACAACTCGTTTACCATCAATAAGAAAAGTAGAAAAAAATCAACAACAATGCACATACAAACAAAAATATGGTTTCTTTACATTTTATTGAGCATTTCTCATAGGTAGTATATACGCAATTACTTGACAAAGACACTAACAAAAACAAAACCATGTACAAAATCCATAAAATATACACTTTCCTGAACGTTTTTAGGTAGTTTGGCGATTAACATCAGTAGGTTCTAAATCCCAACCCATCAAATACTGCTAAAATAATGAAACAGCTGGAAAGGTTAAATTACCCAAACCCCACCCACAAATGACATTATTATCATTATCACCCTCCTATAGGTGATTTTCTTCCTCCCCCTATACAGTTTAAATACGATATACATACACGTCTCAAATATCCTTAATCCGCGTTGTGTGTGTTTGTCTGACGGTATAATACACACGACACGGTTACAAAATAAGAATTTGGTTTAAAGGGAGAGGGTGGTCGAGTCCTAAAGCTTCACAGCAAGTGCCTGACAGTTAGGAAGTACGTTTTAAATCAGATTTGTAAAAGTAAAATAATAAAATAAACGAGTAAACTCTAAGTGTTTTGTTTTTTTCTTGGAATGCAACAAGAAATCGCGTCGTCAAAAGCCTTCGCCTACTTTTCTTTCTTTTGTCTTAAATGTTGTAATTTCTTCTTTCTTTCTTTCTTTTTTATTTTGCTGCTCTTTCCTGTCCACAGTCTGACGGTTCCTTAATCTTCCTTTCATATTAATGGACTATTTTCAGACGGACAGGAAAGAAAGAACCGGCCCCAAAAGAAGTTCGGGTACAAATGTTACAGGTGGAGCGTGATGAAAGGCAGAATTCCATTCTCCCTCTTTTCTTCCCTCATTTCTCCTCGACTTAAAAAAACAAAAGGAAAAGAAAATCCCTCAGAGTTTGAACTTAGAGATGTGGAGAAATTTTCTCTTATTCATCCTTCTCTTCCTCCTCTTTTCAGTTTTTTTTTTAAATGCTGTCCTCTTTCAGTCCGTCCGTTTCTCCTCTTCCTCTGCACCGTTCCCCGTGGAGGAAGAGGATGATGATGATGATGAGGAGGAAGAGTTGATGAGCTTGTTCTCCTTCTTCCACTTCATTCTGCGGTTCTGGAACCAGATTTTGATCTGACGCTCCGTTAGGCAGAGCGCGTGCGCGATCTCAATCCGCCGCCGCCGCGTCAGGTACCGGTTGAAGTGGAACTCTTTCTCCAGCTCGAGCGTCTGGTAGCGCGTGTACGTCTGGCGCCCGCGTCTCCCGGGGTTACCGAAAGTTCCTAAGAGAGAGATACAGAGAGAAGATTATACTTTAACCCAGACCAGCAAAAACAAACTGTACCTGCTGACAAAGCGCGGAAAACTCCGCAGTTCCACTTTATTCTATTCTAGAATGATGTTATACCTGCCTTGAGTTCGATCATTTATTTATTTATTTAGTGGTTTATAACAGCTAAAGATAAAAAAAATGTCTCTAAAACTCTTTCTGTATTTTCATTCAGACACAAACTCAATAGAATTAAAATAATCAAATGTCCATTATAATCCTTATTATACTTTGTTATGTAAAACAAGATAACAGACGTATATTAACACACACATAATACAAGTGACAAACTGTTTCTACACGTTGGTTTCACCTGCTGGGGCCACTTTTATACATTGTTTAGTTGTTTTATGACAATGACAATAAAGATCAATCCCATAACAATAACACTAATAATACCACTAGTATAAAACGGCTTGTCCGTGTTTTGAACTCCGCATTGTGTTAACAATAGCGGGGATAAAAGTGACCAGTTTACACAATGACGGACGGTGATGTTTCAGGATCAGTTTCCAGCAGCTTCTGTCTCCTCTCATCCTCACTTAACACTTATTTCTGCTCCCACAGGGAAAAATAAATGTTGTGACTCCAGCAGCTTCACTTTCTGTGTATCGATCTGAGGGAGCTTATAGATATATTATTATCTATATATAAATAGATGGATAAATAA